>NW_012148319.1:4957313-4960575 GCF_000956105.1 Propithecus coquereli
AAACTTAAAAAAAAATAAAATCCAGGCCCAAATGGCTTTACTTTTTAATTCTATCAAGGGAGAAATAATACCAATTCTACATAAACTCTTCCAGAAAAATTGAAGAGGAAAAAGCACTATCCAACTCATTCCATAGGCCAACATATGCTCATATGAAAAATGGAGAAATTTACCACAAGAAAGAAAACTATATTCCAATGTCTTTTATGAACATATCTTAGCAAATGGAATCCAACAGTGTACGTAAAGGATAGTACATGATCAAATGGGGTTTACCTCAGAGAGGCCAGGTTGGTATAACTGATTTGAAAAACAATTAATGCAATTTACTATATTAACATATTAAAATAGCAAAACCATATGATATTCTGAAGAGAAACAGAAACAGCATTTAACAAAAGTAATATTCATTTCTGGTGTATAAAGCATCAAAACCTTTCAGCAAACTAGGAATAAAAAGAAATTTATTCCACCTGATAACAGACATCTCATATCATACTTAACAATGAATGAATGACTACTTTTCACCCTTAAATCAGGAACAAGGCAAGGATATTATTCTCATCACTTCTATTGAACATTGTACTGTTGACTTTAGCCAGAACAATCAGCCTAGGAAAAGAAATAAAAGATATCCAGATAGGAAAGGAAGAAGTAAACCTTGCCTTTACTCACATATGACATGTGAGAAATATGTGACTTATTGTGGCCAGATAATGGTATATGGTAGGTCATATTTTCCAAAATGGCTAAAAATACCTCCTATGACACATGCTCTCCTACAATGTAACCTTGACACTTTCCCCATCAAGAGGTGGAATGTATGTCCCCTGATATTGCATCTAGATGGACTCGTAACTAAAAGAGTATAGCAGAAGTGATGCTCCATTAACTTCCAAGGCTGGATCACAAAAGGTGATGCAGCTTTCACTTTGGTTGCTAGAACAGTTCTGCTTGGAGCCCTGAGCCACTGTGTTGGGGGAAAAAAAAAGTTCCAGTTACTCAGAGACTGCCACACTTGAGAGGACCAGATAGATGGCCCTGTTGACAGGCCAGCTGACTTTCCTGCTGATGGCCAGGATCAACTGCCATACAAATTGGCCATTTTGGATTTCTAGACCAGTTCAGTCTTTTAGATGACTGAAGTTCCAACCAACATTTGGCTGCAGTAGCATGAGAGAATCTAAGCAAGCACTGTCTGAATTTTGCCTGAATTTATAATAAACAAAATTGTAAGTGAGATAAAAGCATTGTTTTAAGCTGCTAATTTTGGATAATTTGTTGAAAGCAATATTAATTGGAACAGCCCTGTCTAGAATTGGTGAAGTTGGACAACTTTTTCAAATTTTAGTACATGCTTCTATGATAAAGGTCTTAGACTAAAAACAGGATATCTTCTTGTTTTTAAAAGTCCATAGGAACAACACGAAACACCGTAAAGAGAGGGCTATGTAGATCCTCCAGTTAATAGTCCAGCTGACCTATCAGCTGACATCCAACATCAATTGCTGTGTAAGACAGCCATTTTTGACTTCCAGGCCAGTCAACCTTTCAACCTTCCAAGGTCTCTCTGTGATAACCAGAGTGAAGATAAATCATTTAACATCTGTAAGTTTCAATTATTTTGATTGCTAAGATGACATTGATATTTCCTTCCTTATCAAAAAATTGAAAGAGTGTCAAAAGAGAAGAAGCCTATGTAAAACTTTTCAAATTTGAAGCAATAAATGTTACTTTTCTTCTCATAGTCTAGTTAATTTTTGATATCTTCTGATTATAACTGTATTTCTCAGTTGAGAAATCAGAGACGTAGAGTGGCTCACAGAAACTGTCCAGTTATTTAGCAAACAATGATTAACTGCCTATATCGGATATCATGCAAAGTCTTAGGAATACCGTAGTGAACTAAACATACATTACTTCTTTTCTTATGAAGTTTACAATTTAGTAGAGGAAATGCACTTGTAAACTAAGAAGTACAATACACTGTGATAATTGAGGAAGTATCAGGCTACTGTGTGAATAGAAAGGGACAAAGTGCCCAGATAGGAGAGTGTAGTCAGAGATGCTTCTTTAAAAAATAAATAACATAAAATTTTCCAAGGGCAGAGAAATACTAGAAAAGATAAGCAAGGGCTAGAGGTTAAAAAATACCCAAGCAGTAAAATGAGCAAATCTGCATTTGAAACATCATTCAGGTTGAAGTAGAGAGATGAGTAGGTGAAACCACAATTAGATTAAAAAATAAAAATAATAGATTCCCAGTCTCAACCCAATACCTCCTGAATTGTAATAGCTGGGGTGGGATTACTCACTCTAGCTCATTTTATGATTGACTGTTTGGGGAAAACATTAGAAAAGACCATTTTCTCTGTCTTTAGATGCACATTTGATGAAATGAAGAAATTACCAATTTATTTACAATTATATACTCCTTTGCTTATGTCAAATCACAGTTTTAGAATCTTTACAGCTTTCATTTTTAGGACAAGCTCTCCAACCAATTTACAATTTTGAAGGCCTATTTAATATATCCCAACAAAGAAACTCCTGTCTTCTTTTAAGAAATACTTTTTCAAAACCAAAAATCACATTTATAATTATTGTAGAAAAGATGTGAAAGATTTTGCTTTTTTTACTCAATATAATGCCCTTGAGATCCCTCAATAATTTGTGTGTACATCAATAATTTGGTCCTTTTTATTGCTCAGTGGTATCCCATTTTGTAGACGTACCAGCGTTTGATTGGCCATTCACCCACTGAAGGACATTTGGGCTGTTTCCATTTATTGTCTATTACAAATAAAGACACTATGAACATTTGTGTACAAGTTTTTGTGTAATCATGAGTTTTCACTTCTATAAGATAAATACCCAGCATTGCGATTGCTGAGTCTTATAGTAAATGTTTGTTTAACTTTTTAAGAGACCACCAAACTGTCTTTCAGTGTCTGTAATATCTTATATTCGTGCCAGTGCCAGCAATGTATGAAAGACATAGTTGCTCCATATCCCTGCCCATGTCCGCTCTTAATGGAGAGATACGTTCCCTGGATATGATGGCTTAGTGAGTGACAAATTCTTCCTAGTTTGTCATTCAAATGGTTAATCTACTTCCCACTTAATAGAAAAGTAAGAGATCCTGCTTGCTGCTGAAGTCTCTTTCCATTGAAATGTATTGGTCATATTTCTTAGAAGTGCTAAATGAGAGAAGCATGCCTTGTTACTTTATATCCAGAAAAACACTCAGGGGAATAAAATA
>NW_012148319.1:4970299-4972975 GCF_000956105.1 Propithecus coquereli
GAGAGATAGGAACACTTATGCACTGTTGGTGGGATTGGAAACTAGTGCAACCTCTGTGGGAAGCAATATGGAGATATCTTAAAGAGATACAAGTAGAAGTGCCATTCGATCCAGCAATCCCATTACTGGGCATCTACCCATTGCCTTCTTTTATTTCAGGCAAATTCCAGTTCCAGTGGAAAGCTTAGCCTCTCAGGGCTGTAGTGCCCTCCCTCAATCATAGATATAAAACATTTACTTTGTACTAACTTTGAGTCCTGCTGAACTCACATGTACCATGGAGTCACTGGAATTCTGTGTTCAATTCATGGGACATGGTAAATTCTGTACGTGACCGGACAGCAAGGAGTGGCAGTGAACACACATATAGCACATACCTCTGCTCCTCACACATGTGCTTCATTGTCTCATTGAATTTCACCTAAGAAGCACAAATTCAAACATAAAATATTAAGAACGTCAAGATCGCAACAACAGAACATTAGATCAAGTGCATGGCCCTTCTGAGCACAGGGACCCTGTGTGAGTACACAAGTTGTCTCCCTATTAAGCCAGCCTTAACCCCATGAAAATTAATACCTATAACCTGGGCATAAGATTGCTTTGGTTAGCTAGATCTAAAGCACCCAAGGACAGAGTTAGCTTCCCCGAAAGCCCATGACTGAGTAGAGGTGGGAGTGGAGAGAGAGGGAGGTAAATAAAGAAATGAGAAGTGAGATGCTACAAGGATGGATGGATGTAGGAGAAGCAACTATACGATCCACTCAAACTCTATTTCCATATCCTCTCAACTTTATCTTTTATTTCATAGGGTTTACATTTTATTGTTTTGGGTTTTTTCTTTACATAAAGCAGAATTTTTAATACCAAACTGTCTTCTCTTTCCTGTACTAAGTATTTTTAGAAAATATATTTCCGCTGTAAGCCTGAGTGCTATATTTATCTCCATTTATTTTGTAGATTTCCCCATAGGCATCAAATTGTTTATTGTTTCTGTGCACTCACTTTTAGTAGAGAAGTGTGTACAGTTCAGATCTTGGCATATAGATAAAGTGGGAACAGTCTCCTTTATATCCCTTGTGGTCAATATGGTCACTGAAAATATTTTCATCCAATCTTAAGTCACAAATCTACATGATGCAAAGTGACAAGACTATCTGTTGCCCAGAAGCCAACCTCTTTCCACCAAGCAGTGTGAAAGTGAACATTATCAGCAGGATTCTTCATCGTGTCTCTGGTGTTTCGTCTCACTGATGGTAATGAGGAGTCTGCTGCATATCCATATATCTATTTGGCCTGGCCCTCCAAAACAGGTCCACTAAGTGGCTTTCTGCAGCATCCTCCTTGGTTTTTCTACTCCCCACACTCTGTGCTTTCTCCTCAGGCAATCAATGTGAAGACATTGAACAAAGCCTCTGATGCACCACTGATACATAGCAGCAGAAAATCGCCTGCAGAGTGTGCTCTCCTTCTGCCTTTGCTCACTCTCACTTCTAGCTCTACCTGTACACATTACAACAAGCTAGAGGTGTGCAGGCGCATAGCCCTTTGATATTTTTCTATGGAGATAGCTGCTATGTGTACTTAGATAGGCTCTAGTGCTGTTTTCATGAGAGAATGTTTGCAGAGGTAAAGAAGAATCCAGGTGAAATAGTCCCGCTCACAATTGCCCTCGGTTCTTTCTCCTCCTAATCGATGGATTTTCTTTTATTTTTTTCCCAAAGCAGCCCTCTCTGTTTGCCTAATGAATCAGAAAACTTGTAGAAAGGGGAGATTTGAAATGTTCTCAGTAATTGCAATTGTAACTAGACTCATGTGTATTGTATCTGAAAGACTTTTTTTGAATTATCTGGGTTGTAGATGGCACTCTTTCCTATTCCAATCCTGTCATAGATTTTCTCCCATTTTAATATTCTGTGGATAATTTCAATGGAAAAAGAGGAATCGAACATATGCCTCTATCACTATCATTCCTGAAGTACTCTCACACGTTTAAAGGAAAAAAAATAGAAGAGTCTAAAATAAAATAAAATGCATTTATTTTTGTGAGTTACCTTAAATCTTTTTGGAAAAAAGAGAGGCAAATGATGAAAGAATCTATGGTATAAGATAAGGTTTATTTACCAACTTTTACCGTGAAGCAGAATGTGTCTAATTCAATAAGAAAGTCACCAAGTTTTATTAGTATTTAAATCTAACTTCTGTTACTTATTCTCCATTTCAATCTCAGTTTTCTGACCTGCAAAAAAGCATGTTTGGATATAGAAAAAGTATCAAAGTATAAAAGAGAAAGTATTAAAGATAAACTTGTGGATATTTCTGAAGTAAAGCTCTGACAGTTTAGCAGAATGAAATTTTCTGGAAAATGGACCAGCGCTGAAAAAGACAAAGAGGAAAGAAAGCACCAAGGATGTTTTGGGAGTCTGACTGGAACTGGGTTCAGTGGAGAGAGAGATGGAAGGGAAGCTCACGTCAGATACTCAATATATTGCTTAAAAGTCTGCACTTCGTTGGGCAGGTTGTGGGAACTGCTGACTTATTTTTATTCCAAATAGCAGTGGTCTAAGCTAGTGTGTCTAGGAATGTACTGTTATTCCTTTTTCATTTTTTTCTTAAGTTCCATGTTAGCCCCTTGTGCATTACTGATTTTCACTCTTGATCCTTCTAAGCCAAATC
>NW_012148319.1:4973960-4982360 GCF_000956105.1 Propithecus coquereli
GAGAAGTCATGCACGATGGTAGAAGAGTTTTATAATGAAGTTAAAACACATTAAGGGAAATTTTAGAAGTGTGAAAACTAAAAGGGCATTTTTTATATCAAAGTATGAGTGATAAAACTGACAATGTTAAATTTATATCACGATTAAAACAAATTCTGTTCCAAAGTCCAATGTACACAATAGAATAAAAAGTTTTCAGCAACTAAAGAGAAGAAATTAGAAAAGTAGTTTCAACCTAGAGATAATTGGTTTTGTAAGAAATTGAAAAGATTTAAGTTGGGTAGTTAATTTTAGTCAAATGATTTCTAAAAATCTGCTTAAAGTTTAAATATTTATAAACATAAATGTACACACAGAGAGAGAAAAGGGATGAAAAAGAATAAGATACAAAATGTAATTAATGTGTTGTACTATTTGTGTTTCCTTTTTTTCCAATTTTAAGTAGAATGTAAACCAACAAGATAAACAACCTACGAGAATGTAAAACGAATGCTACCCCTGTGAATATAGTCAACTGGGAGACTATAATTATTCCAGTTATGTTGTCAGGGTTTCGTATGTTTTTCAATAAAGATCTCCTCTTTTCTTGTATAGCTGATCAGTGTCAAACCATTTCCATTGGGGTTGGTTTGGATTTGGAAAATAACAAAATCAATCAGAGCAAAGTCAGGGGAAGACAAATAGCTAATGTGTACTTGGAAATCACCTAGCCAACTTCCATTCAAAGAATGGAAAGAACTCTACAGTTTGGTATCTAGTTTAGCAGACTTTTTCATTGTAAGTGACAGAACCAGGGAATAAATTGACTTAAACACCTAGAGAATTTATCAATTTATTAGAAAGAAACTGAGGCACATCAAAGACTCAAAGAAAGAGTGGTCAGAATCAGGTCAACTCTGGGGACTTCTGGGATTCACAAAGAGGCCTCTGAAAAGTAACTTTCACTTTTTAAGTCTTTCATGGTGGTGGAGACATGGATTCGGGAACATTTGTGATAGGAACATTATCGCTTCAATGGTAAAGAAGGGAAAGGACACTCTTCCCTACTGGATCTAGCAGGAAAATTAGTAGGGAGGGACACCTGTTGGGTATGCCTAGATCACTGTCCATTTTTTAACCAAATTTGGAGGATGGGAATGGACTCTTTTTTTTTTTAGTTGTTTTTTTTCCCAGAATATTATGGGGATACACACATTAGGTTACATAATTTGCTTTTGTACAGTTTGAGTCAAAGTTGTAAATGTGCCCTTCACCCAGATAGTGTGTGTTGTACCTGCTAGGTGTAAATTTACCCATCCCCTCCTCCTCTCTCACACCTGCTTGATTTCCATTGAGTTTTAATTCCATGTGTGCACATGAGTGTTGATCAATTAGACACTTGCACTCGAATGTCTATAGCAGCACAGTTCACAATCACAAAGATGTGGAAACAACCCAAGTGCCAATCAATACATGAGTGGATTAATAAAATGTGGTATATGCATACCATGGAGTACTACTCAGCCATAAAAAATGGTGACCTAGTATCTTTTGTACCAACCTGGATGGAAATGGACACCATTCTTCTAAATGAAGTATGGCAAGAATGAAAAAACAAACACCACATGTACTCAGTACTAAATTGGGCCCTCTTGATTATTTTGATTCATCTTGTGCTTAATTTATAAGCAGAGAAGTAGGCTCTGTTACCAGAAGTGGAAAGAGAAATTTGACATGACAAAAACAATAGCCACAACAATCATGTATGCCCAACTCAAATACATTCAATATAAATCTCATCTCATAGGTGCTTGGAAATGTTTGGATATCTTAACAGCATGTCCAAAACCAAGCTTGTTATTTTCTTCATTCCTCCAACCACACAAGATAACTGTTCTCCCTATATTCTGTATAGTCATTTTTCAAACCAACAAACAAAACCTTAGCAGGTTATTTAATCTTGTTGTGCTTCAGTTTCTCTCTCTCTCAAATGGGAATAATAATTCCCCATTAACAAGTGTTTCCCCATTAATAAGTGTCATATTGGATTGAGTTAAATGAACAAAAAGCATCTAATTGAATGCCTGCATAGAGTAGAAATTAATTAAAATTCAGTTCTCATCTACTCCTTTCCCCACTTAAAAAGTCAATATCGTTTTTTAGTTCAATATATTTAGGGGGTGCAAGTGGTTTTTTGTTACATGGATGAATTTTATAGTGGTGAAGTCAGGGCTTTTAGTGTACCTGTCACCTGAATAGTATACACTGTACTCGATAGGTAATTTTTGAGCCCTCGTTCCCCTTCCATCCTCCCCCCTTATGAGTCTCCAAAGTCCATTATACCACTCTGAACAACCATGTATACTCATTGATTATCTCCCACTTATAAATAAGAAGATGTGCTATTTGTTTTTCTGTTCCTGATATACTTCGCTTAGGATAACGACCTCCAGTTCCATCCAAGTTGCTGCACAAGACATTATTTCATTCTTCTTTATTCCATACTACCCAGCCATAAAAATGCTACATTTTCTTTATTCACTCATCAGTTGATGGGTACTTAGGTTGATTCCATATCTTTGTGATTGTGAATTGTGCTGCAATAAACATACAAGTGTGTCTTCTTGATAGAATGAAAAAAGTCATACTTTTAAATGTTTTATTTTTAATTATTATTGGTACACAATAAGTGTGTATATTTGTGGAGTACATGTGATATGTCAGTGCTTTTTAATCTGCCCTTTCTAGCTTAAATTTTTTTCTACTCTCTTGAATTTACTTGGAACTACTTGCAGTTCCCCTAACACGACATGCTTTGATGTCTTTGTAGGTGTTGTCTCCTCTGCCTGGAATGCACCCCGCCAGGATCGCCTACCTCTTCTCTTATGCCTGTCCATTTGGCAAACTCCTACTGAACAGAGTTCAAATAGCATAATCTTTGTGAAACAGCCTCTGACTCACCTAGGAAGTCAGCGTTCGATTCCCCTTGCTCTCTATTCCCCTAGTACTATGTACATTCTATTATTGTGACTCTTACGATTTTGTGCATTCTTATTGTTTGTTTATCACATAGCCTCCAACATAAAGCTGTGAGCTTCCTAAGGGACAATACTTTATACCAAGTGTTGTACCTGATGCTGGGGGTACCGAGATATCACGCAGTGTGGGGCACAACACTTGATGTATAGTTACTATCCAATAAATATTTGATGAAGACCTGAAATTTGTATATCTGTCATTGATTATCTGGATTTAAGTACAAAGTGGTACATTTATTCTTAAAAAAATATCCACTATGTTAAAGTCAGTCAATTTTTCATTCTCTTAAAGTGTGTAGAGGTACTGTTTGTATCATTTGTTGCATATGCTCTTCTACCAAGTTGTTATCTATATTACCATCTAACTTACTGATGTATCATTACTACGGAAATTCCAGACAAAATCCAAAAACATTCTACAGTAGATTCTTGTTTCTAGTTATCAATCCACTAACTTCATTATCATTTTATGCAAATTTTCCCATCCTTCCATCAAGATTGGTACAGCAGAGACTAACACCTTGCTGAAATGCAAGGTTTTTTTCTGCTTTCTCATGATAAGATAGTCTGTATTTGTAAACCAAATAAACAAACATAAAGAGAAGAAAATGCTTAAGAACATAAATGTATATTTTAACTTACAAATACAAACATGCCAAATACTTTTCAGAGAGCATGCATGAGAATGACAATGCAAGTTCGATTAAGTTAGTAACCTTGATGAGAAAGGAAGTGAGACTTGTCTGACATAATTTGTTCTAAGTTAACTTCCTCTGATTCCTAGTACGTGATTGTTTAGAAATTCCCTGCTTAATAATACAATCCAGATTTAGCCTGTGATGGATATCAAGTTCATGATCTTTATTCTGTAACGCCATCTTTGCTATTAAAAAAAAAAAAAATGTAGTATTGCCCAGCATCAGTTTTCTGGTGCTTTCCAATTTGCAGTGGTGATTCAAAGAATCCCAACAACTGCTCAGCAATCTCTGCAAAGAGTTTTCACTATACTAAATTGCAAAAGTTTCTGTGGCTGGAAACTACAAAAGACAATTCTTTTTTTTTTTTTTGAGACAGACTCTCGCTCTGTTGCCTGGGCTAGAGTGCCGTGGCATGAGCCTAGCTCACAGCAACCTCAAACTCCTGGGCTCAAGCCTCAGCCTCCCGAGTACCTGGGACTACAGGCATATGCCACCATGCCCGGCTAATTTTTCTATTTTTTTTTGTAGAGACAGAGTCTCACTCTTGCTCAGGCTGGTCTCAAACTCCTGACCTCAAGCAATCCTCCTTCCTCGGCCTCCCAGAGTGCTAGGATTACAGGCGTGAGCCAGCACACCTGGCCTGACAATTCTTAAAATATAATATTTTGAGCAATGTTTCCTCTGTTGAGTGATGTTGCTTCATCTCCAGAGTAATCAGATGGACTCCCAAGGTGTGCACTTTGAAAGACTATATTAATCTGGAAGCTAAGTTGGTGTATTTATTTTTTTGAAAAAAGTGTACTCATTATATCTCTACATTTAAGAGTTAAATTTAGTATCTATTTCTCAGAGCTGGGAGGTACCTTAAAAATCAACTCTCTAATTTTATGGATCAAGAATCACATATGTTATACCCTAAGAGATAAAGTATTAATAAATTATTGATGATCACATACTCATTTATATTCATCTTGGACTAGATGTCTGATCTCCTAATTCCCACTTATATCAGAGTTGTCCATATGAAATCCATGTATGAGTTTAGAGAAGCTTTTGAACTATCCATAGCATGTGGAAAATTCTGTTTACATGGACAATGTATTTCTTACTATTCAGTGATTTACAACTTTCATTATATTCTCAAAGGAGTTCATGAAACAAAAATGTTCAGAACCATTGAACTAGATCAAATTGCTAACTATAATTTCAAAGATTAACAAAATACTAAAGCACAAAAGTAATTTAAATATGAGTTTTACAAATGTATTCTTCTCCTTATAAGCTACAGAGAGAAACAAAATTGAAAAAAATAAGCTTTAAATTCTCACTATAGTAGCATTAGGTCATACTTTTAAAATCTTATGCATTCATCAGAATTGCTCCTGAATATAATGATAGCCTAATCATCAGTAGAGTGCAAGTTGGTTTATGAGGATTTGCATATTTGTTTTGTAAATGTTTCATGGGTGAAATTATTAATTAGCATCTAATTAATACTTGTGTTGCTGGGAACATATTTTTTAAACCTCAGAATCAAGAAAATAGAGAATATTTAATTATCCATCTCTGAACTCTTCTTTAAAATTCCTCATTGCTAAACTTAACGGCACAAAAGAGAGATTAATAAAAATAAATCTGAAGTAACTTAATCGCACTCTTTTCATTTTGCCCAATTACTGAGATTCTTTAACTATGTCTTCATCCATTCTAAAGCATTATTAAATAAATATTTTGTAAGCATTTAATAATCTTGGAAAAGATAATAATTGTTAGTACTGGAGAATTATACTGAAGAATTCCCCAAAATGTTGACATGATAAAGATATAATTTAAACTATGAAACCAACATCTAGGTGAAATATGACCAGCCCCAAAAGCATGGAGTTAAAAGAGTATAATGCAAAATAACCTGACCTGGGGTAGTTCTAGACTCGACAATAAAGAAGCTTGCTCCAAGCTACATTGTATGGGCTTAGATTCAGAAACCCTCTGCTTGAGTCCTGAGCTCTGTCACTTTGGGGCAATGGACAATTTTCTTACTTCTGTATTTCTTGGTTTTCCCATCCAAAAGCTAGAGATAATAATATGAAATGAAATAATGCCCTACAAGTAAGACACAATCCATAAATTGGCAAGCGTATTTAACAGGCAAGCCATCAGTATTAAGTAGTTCACGCAAGAGTATTAAATTACACAAGTAAAGAGAGAGAAATGAAGCTATCTACAGAAGATGAACATAGAAGTACACAGATAAAGGAGATTCGGCAGGAACTTTGCCATTACACAATTAAGACTCTCCAGAGGAGAAGAAATCTTGGTCAAAGGGTTATTCTCATCCAGTGGCTACATGAGAAACATTCCTCTAGCTATTCTTACTTATGACTTTGGGTGAGATCCTCTGAATTTCTTCTAATTGTAATTTGGCTTCCCAAATAATTGGCCCCATTAGAAGAGAAGATGCTAATTATGTTAATTTGAATAGTCTGGCCTTTGTGCCATTTCTCATCGTAAAGTAGTATTTTGGCATCCTGAGTCAATGTCAATCTCAAGATATGAGCCCATTTTAGTCAGATTTAGTCAGTCTCTGGTCACCTCTGGAGTCTAATAAGAGCACGTCTTATTCACAATCCCAGTCAGGGTCTATCTGGCTCCAAGCATTTTTTTAGTCCAGAGCATCTAACACACAAATCATCTCGCAACCTTGTGAACTAACCTGGTGACTAACCAAGGCCTTAGACTAATGCTTCTAAATTAGAATCACCTGACCAAAGTCATAAATACTACATATTCTAGAAATCACCTCCCACCTACCCAACTGGAATCGACGAGGTTGGGGCTGTAGTTTTAAACAGTACCCAGATAATTCTAATAAATGACTAGATTCGCTGTCATTTATTTTCATAGTTCTTGGGTACCTTTAGACCCTGTGATTTGGAAAAAGAGAAAACTAAAAAGAAAATGAAAAATTTAAAAAGGCAACTATTTAATATAATGTAAATGAATACTATATTGAATAAAAGCATTGGATGTAGAATTAGAGTGGTAAATTATTTATTAATTTCCAGTGTTTATGAATTGGGAACTTCCATGCCAGGGATTAAAAATTGGTTGTCTTTGGGTCCAAATTCAAACTGTAAATATGTTTTGAGTTTGGCTTAAATATTATAGTTGCTGTCTTGTTTATTTGGTCTGCTTTTTGGATTTGAATACATTTAGGCAGAGCATTTAGCCACAGACTCTACAATATTCTCTTATTTTATACCCATATTATGTTACCAGATATCCCACAGGCATGTGAGTTTTTATTCCATACATATTTCTATTTTTCTGCAAGCAAACATTGTATTTTCTTATCGTATTAGTAGGGCTAAGAGATAATTTGTAGTAATAAATGCATAAATATGAGAAAAAAGGTAAATGTAATTCTATAAGTTAGATACAATATATATATAGCTCAATATTTTTGAGAAACTTTTTCTTTGGGGATTTAAATTAAAATAAGTGATGTGAATTACACTTAAAAAGGAAATGATCAAGTTTTTTATAATTTTTACTGATTTTTTAAAAATTTCAAGTAACATTTACTACATGCTTAAACAAGAGTATCAAAAATTAAGTGTTGAAGCATGGCAGTGCCTCATTTTCTTTGCAAATCTAGTTTTGTAAAATATACTATTTTGTTAATTGCCATATTTGATCAGTTGTCTTCTAAGTAGCCATGTTTGATGAACTGACTTTGAAATAATCACTTATTCATGCCTGGTTTCCTATCCAACTTAATCTAGAAAACAATATATCAAGATCCCAAAGCTTTCTTTTTGCTCAAAGTAAACATCAATTAGAACTTACATATCATGTACAAAAATTATTATGTCATAAAGTCAGTCTTAGATATTTCATAGAAAAAGTACAAAGGCAAAATCTGATATTAGTGTTCCAAATCACACATGTTCTTTCAGAATAACTGAACTCATCATTTTTATGAACTTGTCATTTTCAAGGCAACTCGATGCCTTGGAAAATATGATTTTGGTGAAATTACAGTTTTTTATCTGGTGTTTACAGCTCAGACTAGGACTTTTTAAAGCTTATTATTATTATTAATGAAACAGGTGTCATTTCAAGAAGCTTTTGAAAATTGCATGTAAACTTTGTTTAGTTTATGATGAAATGATAGTTATAACAACCCATACAGCCTTCTACTGACAAGAAAATTGTGCACAAAAATTCCCAAACTACAATGTCAGTTTCCTAAAAATGTTTTGTATCTAAACCTGAAATATGGAGAGAGATGTTGCTTATAACATATGCAGAATAAAAGCATTCTTAATTTTTAAAATGACAAGACTTTTTAGTTAAACCATGTCACATTTATGACAAGAGAAAAACCACTTATTTTGGCAGCTTGTGACTTAATGAAGCATCTAAGTATCAATACAAAGCTTCATTAAATGGAAACATATGGCAAAGCGTATCATTATTTAGTTATTCAAATGTTGAAGAACTGTTAGAGTTTAACAATGTAAATAATACCTAGGGTATGTATCACTTCATTGCTAAATTTCAGAAAATACTTTAATAGATCATTACATATCTTGCTACTATATTTACAACTATAATAAAAGTTAATTTTAGTGGTCATCATATCTCATTCAAAAAATTAATATGTAAACAATAGATTTTAA
>NW_012148319.1:4984405-4984795 GCF_000956105.1 Propithecus coquereli
AATGATAATCTGTATTTGCAGCTGCTCCCCAGCACTAGCATCACCACCTCAGCTCCACCTCAGATCATCAGGCATTAGATTCTCATAAGGAGCACACAACCTAGACCCCTCCCATGTGTAGTTTACAGTAGGGTTTGTGCTCCTGTGAGAATCTAATGCTGCTGCTGATCCAAGAGGAGGTGGAGCTTATGCAATGATGCAAGCGATGGGAGCAGCTGCAAATACAGATGAAGATTTGCTGGCTCCCCGTTGCTCACCTCCTGTTGTGCACCCCATTCCTAATAGCCTACCGACCAACAGGTACTGGTCTGTGGCCCAGGGGTTGGAGAGCGCAGATCTAGTGGATATGCAAGGGTGATTGATACACATGAAGAGGTGTTTGAGGTGCTG
>NW_012148319.1:4986485-5039838 GCF_000956105.1 Propithecus coquereli
TGAGGATAAGATTTTTGCAATTATGAAAAAATTTAAAAGGAATAGAAACCTTAATAAAAGAACAAAACAATGAAAAAAAATCATCTGAAGAAGAAAAAAAGCACTTTGAGAAATGAGAAATATAGCAATGAAAAATAAATTATAAAAGATGTGTCATGGAAAATATTAAACGCAGTTGAAGAGCTAATTAATAATACTCAAGTATTATACAGTATATCCATGTAACAAGAACATTTGTAGCCCCTTAATATTTTGAAATAAATAAAATCATAACAGAAACTATTTCACATTAAAAATAAAGTAACTTTTTTATGACAAGGCCCATAATAATAAACATGATAGAAGATCAATTTCAAACTGAAAGTGATGCTTTAACACATATAACAAACTGTTAGTATCCAATATGAAATAAAGTTCTTACAAATTATGAAAACAACCCATTGAAAAATGGGCATCAAGAAATTCACAGAAGCAGAATAGAAAATTACAAACGAATACATGATAATTTGTTAAGCCTCATTAGTATTTGGGAAAGTAATAAATGAGATGGCTGTGGGAGACCATACACAATGGCCTATCACTCGAACTATCGGGAAGATGTGGGAAAAACAAAATTTGCATACATAATGATGGAGAGGCAAATCACCGTAGTCAAAGACGTACATCAGCAGCTGATGCTAGGTGTCTTTCTTAAGAAACTCACACACGTATACATAAAGACAATCCAGTGGTGTTCATTGCAAAGGTGTTTGTAACGTGACAGAATAAAAATAACTATATTGTCCCATATTTATGCATACAATGAAGTGGTAGAATCAAAAAGTTAAAATGAATGAATCTATCCACATGTAGCAACTTGAGAACATCTCAAAAATGCAATGTAAATAAAGAATAAAGTTGCAAAATATAAAATTGAGAATGATACCACTTCTGAGTAATATTAAACACACAAAATAATAAAATATATGGTTTATAGATACATATACAGAAGATATTTTAAAAACATATTTTGTACTGATATCAGTTTTTATACAATATTTATCTTTTGGAAGAAAGGAAAGGGGAAGTATTGTGAGAAATAAAGCCAGAACTTTATCTGTGCCCCTTTATTTCCCTTTTTTATAAAAAAGAGCTAAATATGGCAAAATGTTAATATATTAATCCATATCTGCCATGTGGCTTTTAGTAGTTTTCTCTTTCTTTGAAATATTAGAGAATGAAATTTTAAACTTTTTGAAGTAAGGAAAATTTCTTTCACAATTCATTTGGCTATTCTACAAGGGAAATAATAAATAGTTTTTGAATAGAAAAATATGTGCTTGATTTTAATTATGTGCTTGAAAGGAGCTATTCTTTTTTTTTATTTTTTGAGAAACTTTTTGCAATGTCTTCATGAGGTTATTTGCCCTTTGCAGATCATTTCTAGAAGATGCTGAGAATGATAAGGATAGAACAGCAGTAACCAAATTTCAAACAATTGCGAAAGTGGACAGCTTGGAATGACACAGCAAAAGGCAAAACCCCAACTGTCAAAGCAAAACACTCCCATTCCTTTGAAGTCCAATCAGAGATGGAGAAAACCAGGTATGTCTGTCCTGTACATTTCTTATTCGATTTTGGCTTTAATTTTTGTTGTCGTATCGCATATGGCAACTTAGACAAATGGCCCACAAGTAATACTTAAGGCTCCCTATTTGAGTGATCATCAAAATTGTAAACTTTCATTTCTTTAGCCACCAAATTCTGGTGTTATTAGTTTTTAAATACTAGTCATTTAGATAAATTTCATTAAAAAATCAATTTTTTTTTCAGTTTTGGAATTATTTGTATGTAGATTTCATTATGTAATCATAGATTAAAGGTTTTCATTTAGAGCTAGTAGCATTGCCATATTCTCATAGCCTTTCTGGGTGTCAGACACTATGCTTTAATTATATCTCTGTTCTTACAATCTTGCATAATAATTTTGTAACTGAGGATACTGAAGCTATGAAGTAGTATTACCCAGGGCACATAGCTAGTATGTAGGTCTTTGTCTTTTCAAATATAGCAAACAGCAGTGAATAGCTGTGTTCAGTAAGTATTTGTGTGTTTGTTGAATGGCTAGAAAGATGAGCGAAGGCTTGATGGGCAGATAGTTAAAGGGATAGATGAATAGCTTCAAATCATAGTTGTTTTTACTGCACACCATTTTCTCATACATAGCTCCTCATTAATGAGTATGAGTATGTTGGTGACTTGTTATCTTGCTATTAAAAGTCTAATTAAATTATGAGGAGCATTTTTCTTTATTTCAGCATATTATGGGGGTACAGATGTTTAGGTTACGTATGTTGCCCTCCCCCCCCCGCCCCGAGTCAGAGCTACGTTTTTAATCAGATTTTAAACTGTATGAGAATCTTAGTAGGTGAACTGACACGTCTATATACCTCAAACTGAAAAGGTTCCTATCAACTTACTGCTCCAATTAATTCCATCTAAAACTAAACATAAGATTCCCGGTTATTTCCCAACTGAGCCATTTAACTCACAGCATGTACATCTTATTTTAATCCATAGATATATTTTTCTTTTGATAGTATATTTCTAATATCACATATAGATATAGTTGTTCAATAAATTTTTAAGTTGATTTATTAAAAATTAGATTAATACATGACTGGAGATACATCATCTCCAACATATGTCCTTCTACTCAATATATTTATACATTCATTCATTAAACAAATATATTTTAAACATCAAAGTATTCTACAATAATATTACATAGAAAATGGTGGCAATCCAAAAAGATACCATTTTTGTAGCCACACAACTTAAAGGCTAGTAAGAAAAACAGCAACAAAAAAATGACCAAAAAAAACA
Source organism: Propithecus coquereli (assembly GCF_000956105.1). NCBI lineage: Eukaryota > Metazoa > Chordata > Mammalia > Primates > Indriidae > Propithecus > Propithecus coquereli. The sequence goes on from NW_012148319.1 coordinate 4,989,351, forward strand.
ATTAATGATTGCAAATGATGCAAAGTTACATGAAGAAATAAAGATTGTATAATGATAGACAGGAAAAGAAGAGAGTGCTTCCTGAGACAGGTGGTCAGGGGGGCGCTTTTCTGAGAAGGTGCCATTGAGACAGAGATGGAAGGGGAGTGGCCCCACCCACCTGGGTAGTGATAAAGCGCTGGGCTGTCATCCATAGGGAGGATGTTTAATAACCTGAAGGAGGGAGGTGCATGGACTTAGTGGTGAAGATTTTAAAGGTTATTCTCAATCCAGAATCTGAGAGATTTCTACAAAATGCCATATTCATAAAATAAACCAGAGAGAAGGAAACAGCCAATGTCTTACAAGAACATATACTGAGGAAGAACAATAATCCTTATAAATATAATGTAACATCCTTGTAAGCTTAGTTGTGAATTAAGCAACTGCAGTTCGAAAGACTCATAATATTTGTACAACTAATATAAGAATCTAATACGATATAGCAAGTCTTGTGCGGGAAGAATGTGAAACACAGAAGAGAAAGAGCCACAGACCCAAAACTGGAATAATGTGGGAAGAATGGAATCTGAAAGTGATTACGAAGAGACAGTTCCGTACTTTTATTTGGCTGAGTTGAAAATTAACTCTAATTCTAGGATACTTGTAAATATATTTTAATTCTCTCTCTACGATGTTAATTAAGTCATTTTTCTGATTTTGGAGTCCTAAATTGAACCTACCAGATTTCGATAAAGAAAATAGTTGAAGATATCCTGATAAGATAGCAATGCATGTTTTAATAATCCCTCTTTCAGGTTCTCTTGGAAATAACCTAGGGAATGAAATTTTTAAAATGAAAAATGTGTACCATCTTTGGAACTGTGTAGAGTGTGACCTACATACTAGAAATTCTGATAGATTTCTTCTAATACAGCAAGACTAACTCAGAAGGAAGAGATGAGAAACTAATCCTCAGATTTATCTCCTAAGAAAGCAGCACAGCTTCATATAACATGAGATTCAGGCATAAGACTTAAATGATCCCTAATAGGAGAGGTGAGGGCTGAGGGCAAGGACAGCCGCTGATAGACTGAGCAGTGCCCAACATTGACACCTTTCACAACTGCAGACCCAAATTCTCAAAGCATCCATATGAGAAGATGTTGTGCTTCTCACACAGGTGCCAATGGGAGCAAGCCTGAAGTGTGGCAGGACTTCTGTTTGACATAGCAGGATTTTTTGGCAGGCATCAGGCCAGACATGGCCATACTTTGTAGCTTGTGTGTAGTTCAAGACGACTAGGAAGCTAGATATATATTTTAACAGTGTCTTTGTCTATCAAAGAAAATGCATTTCATGTAGAAACACTTGAAATTTGTGATCCCTGCATCCTTTGTGAAAACCTATTTTTTTTTGTTTGTTTGTTTTTGACATCCACAACAGCACGCTTTTCTAGTATGGTGACACCCTAATCAGTCTTCTTGGTTCACTCTTAACTTGCTGCCTGTCCCTTTAATCTTGATGTCTTTTCCTAGAATGTCAATTCTTCTTGTTCCCCAGACTATTCTGGGTAATTAATATCAACATGGTTTCAACTATTCCACATGCAGATATCTAGATGTCTCTCCCGAGCGACCGCATATATGTGTGCACACACACCCTTTAATATTAATGGGTTTGAACATGAAAGTATTCAGCCTCCATCCCACTCCCACTCTCCTACCTCTTGAACTCTACTCTTTATTCTGAATTATTTTAATTTCCTAACATGCTATGCCCTCTGGCCTCTGGGCTTTTGAACACATTTTTCTCGCTACTTTAACCCAGGTCTTCCACTGCCCTTTGTCCTCAGACATTTACTCATCCCTGAGGACTTAGCTTAGATGCCACCTCCTCAAGAAACCTTCTGTTCCAGCCCACCCCCAACCAAGCAGATGCTATTTATACTGTCCAATGACAAGGAGACCATCTCCCTCTATGCACTGTTCACAACATATTGTCATTGCTTTAAACAATTTCTTTCCCCCTTGAGAGTGAGTTTCATCAGCATAGTGATACTGTCTGACTTGTTTACTGTTGTTTCATCAGTGCCCAACCAATTAATTATGTTGAAGGTGCTCAATAAATATTTGTTGCATAAATGAATGGATGAATGAAAAAAATTAGAAAATAAAGGAAATTACAATGAAACCCTCAAGAAAAATGCTTAAAACTGTTTGTGTCTGGGGAAGAAGACTGAAGATACAGAAAGATAGAAGAGAGGACTTGCTTATCATTAAATAGCCGCCAGCACTATTTTTTAAACAATGTTTTTGTGGTATTTTAATTTTTTTAAACCAGATGGATATCAAGTAAAAATCACAGTTGTGTATATACACTACTGTGGCACCCAGATTAGAGGGACCCAACAGACAGAGCCCCTTACAAAATAACACTTCACAAAGGTGTGTTGTCACACATTCTGCTTCCTCAAGCGTTCACAAGGACCATGTGAATAAAGAGTTAAAAATGACCTTAGTGTAGCAGGTTTGCAATCACTGGGGAAATCATAGAATAGCAATTTAACAGCCCTCTAAGAGCAGAGCTCAAAGCAAACAATGAATTAGGGCTTGTGTAATGCTATTATTCAATTGTGTTGCTGAAACTAAAACGTGACAAAGATATGGGAAGCTGGAGAAACAAGAACAGAAAAAAGAAGTTTAATAGTTAGTTGAACACTGCCGTTTAAGGCGGTAGGGGGGAAAATCCTCCAATAACCCCTAAAAATTTATTTTCTCTTTTTACTTAAGAACAGGTCATGTCAAATAAACAAAGACTCAAATCAATGCCCATATGACTGACTCACAGGAGGACTGAACATGAATTACAGTCTCTCATCTCCAGTTTTTAGTGACACCTCCATATGGTTTATCCTTTAGTGAGACCATGGAGTTCTGTTAATGAGCTTGAAAGAGTTGGCTGGTTAGTTGGCAAGAGTTACCTGCCATTAGCTATTTAGAGTTTTGTAAATCAAATTGCAGTTTCTGAGAGACCCCTCCCCCTTCACCCCAAAATGTGAGTCATTCTCTCATTAGTGGCCTGCTTTCTTCAATTCATAATTACAGATTCTGTCTCTGTTAATCGCTTGACAAATGATACTTCTCTGCCAACAGGTTTATTGAACTTAGTTTATTCTGAAATCATGTCAAAAGTATCTGACGTAAAAGTTTGATTTTGATTGCCTACTTTGGTCTTCCAGATATGTAACCTGAATTTTAACTTTTATTTTCTTCTCCAAAAGGAATTCAATAAAACTTGTATTTCACAAATAATTTCACTCTGAGGACACAGTCTTTGAGGTATGCATAGATGCACATTACTAAATACTAGTACATGTTAATGTTTTTCTGGCCAAGAAGACATTTGACAAGATTCTGTCCACAAATTGCTTTAATGTGCTTTCAGTTTCATAATCTGTGTTTTTCTCAAACCTTGTGTCCTTCCCCTACACCCGAGAGTTGGGGGTGGGGGCCCAGTGGAGTAGAGAATATAGTGTGCTACAAAAAAATGTCTTTTAGTAAGCCTGGCAGCACCCTCAATTTTTCTAGGCAGGCCTTCATTTCAAACAAAAGACCGGAAATTATGGCTGTCTAAAAATCTAAGAACAAGAGCAATGGAACATATGCTCCAGTTTTATAAATAAGAAAAGCACTATATAGTACATAAGCAACTGCGCTCACAAAACTGTGGTCTCTTCCTTATGCTTGGGTCTATGGAACATATGATTTCAACACCTAATTTGCCTCACTACCCCACCCATATGTGGTAGTTACTTGGGCGCTGAAACAGTGGATCTAAATTAAGCATGTGTTCTAACTTTGTGAAGAAAGTATCATGGTTCTAGTATGTACTTTAGCTGAAAAATAGACACACATTTAATCCCTTTAGTCTTAGTCTAGGTTATCAGCCTTGGAGGCTTTTTCTCCCTTTGCTTTTTATTCCACTTATACTGTTTATCTCCAATCATTTTAATACTTAAGACCCTCATCCTTCCAATGACAAAATCCCACAGGGCATTGTCATTGTAGAGAAGAAAATAAATGACTCTGTTCTTTGTTCCCTTTCACTGCAGAGCATTCTGCTTGCCATTTAGATTGAACAGAAAAGCTACTAATATTAAAGGAGAGAAGGCCAAGGTACTACACTGGAAAATGTACAATGGCATCCTTTTTTTTTTCACATAAATAATGACATGCAGTTTGTAGCTATCTTTACCTAATGTGTTCCCAAATGAAACACAAACTTGTAAAGTGTAGGGGAGAAAATTGGTAACATTTAAAGATTAAAACTTCAGTTTCTTAAAATAATCTGATATCTGACAGTTATTGAATCATAATATAGGAAGAATTTCCCTAGTTTTACTGTGCAGTGTTAGAAAATAGATAGCTGATTGCTCAACAAAGTACAAGGTGGGAGGAAATAAAAAAAGAGTGAAGTGACTCTTTCGAAAAGGAGAATTAATCTAGACTACATGTTGCAAACGCAGGCATTAATAAATTAACATGGTTTTAGCTTTTTTCCTTGGTCAAACTTCTTTCCATACTCAAGGGTGAAATGGCCAGTATTGGTGGGTGTGACAAACACACAGGTCCAGAGTTCCTAAATATTTTCATGAGTTGAATATAATGACCTGTACAAAAGGATCAAAATATTACATTTCCCAAAGTTGGGCTTTTTTATTAGCATCCTTCTTACTGAACAGGGCCCCCAAAATCTTATTATTTGAAAACAAAATTGAACAAATGTTTTTGAAATAGATGTTATATAGTTTACCTCTAAGATTTCTAATTCTTTTTCTAATTGTCTTCTTTTTGATGGCTCGAGTGTAGGCTTTTTGATTTTTATTAGACTAAATTAATCACATCACTCTACAGATTGTTGCTGGATTGGTGGGTAAGAAATTCATCCCGTTCTTTTTCTTCATTTGCTTATATTCAGATCTCCAAAAGAAATTTGTATTTAGTACTAACAAGGGAAAATTTCATGGAGAAAAGATTTATAGAACAAACCATCAATGAAATTTTATCTTTTTGGCCTGAAGTTACACAAGCAGATGATAACATTTCATCTGGATTTTTCAGGCTGAAATAATTGGGAAAAAATAGATAAGAGTTTCTGATTCCTTTTTTGATTCTGGTCTCTGTTTGGTTACTACCTTCTCATTGTTTCCTGGTTGTATTTTCCTGACCCCTTCCCTAGTTATTCTTTATTCTCTTGACACTACCTGACATTATCATTTGCTTATGATTTGGTTCTTTGTCTAGAATTTAAGGTCTGTAAGGACAGAGACTGTGTCCTTTTTTGTTTCATCACAGAGTCCTTAGAGCCTAGAATAGCACCTGACACACAGTGGAGGCACAGCCTATACTTTTGCAATGAGTGGATGTTTGCAGTTCATTTGGACGTGTAAAATCAGTGCACACAATTTTGAATGGTAATATATAATTTTACAAAATATTTGTCCTGTAACCAGTGTTCCTATCTGCATAAATACCTAGGTCTGCTATTTAGATAGGTATAAATTTAGATGGTTGAATGAAAGAATGATTTAATATGTCATCATCTTCTATGAATCCTATAGGAGAAATTTATTTCAGGTTTTGATATCAAGAATAATCTCCTGAGTAATCAATTTGCTTTTGTTTAATCATTTAATTGACCAATTGATGAAGTTTAACTCTTTAAATTGTATCCTGGAGAACAGTAAAATGTGCATAGGATTTTATGATATGCCTTTTTAATTAGCCTAATTAAGAGCTCCATTTTGTGACCTTCACTGTTTATTTTCTATCACTTTCTCCTATTTTATTTCCATGCTATGTTAGGTGTTCAGCTGGTCAGAGTCATGACCAGGAGTGCCGGCTTCGGAACCATCTGTCTGAGGCCCATCCAAAGTGTACTCTTCACCAGCTGGCTGACCTGGGGCAAGTTAGTCAAAATCTCTGTACCTTCATTTCTTCATTCCCAAAATAGGGATAATATTAGTATCTATATCTCAAATTCACTCATTCATAGTGCTGTTATGAGAATTAAATGAGTTAAAACATGTGAAGCACTTGGAACAGTGCCTGGCCCATGTTATAGGCTTGGTAATCTTAACTATTATTTTATCAAGCACTTTAATTCCTCTCTGGAACAAAGTAAGGCAAAATAAATTTTAAAAATATTAAACATCTCCTATGAGCCAGGCATTTTGTGAAGTGCTGAGATGAAGATTAATAAAGCAAACACAGAAAGACATTTTGCATGTGGTGTAGGACACAGAGGTGGACACGACTATAAACTGCAGCATCACAGCAAGCGTGACCTTGGTACTGAACAACGAGGAGTAGAGTTGGGAAAGGTAACAGTGACATGCACACAGATTGGAAGGAGCATGGATTCTGTCTGAAAAGTCAGAAAGTGCCTGGAGAGTAGGGAGGGTGGGCGGTAGAGGAGAGGTCAGTGACGTCGCTAAAATGGTAGGTCCGGGCCAGATCTCAAACCAACTGCAAAGCTTTAGTTCCTGCATATTTTGATATTCTTCCCTTCTTTCTAGGTTGAGAAGAACCTTCCATCATTTGCTTCCTTTCATCAGAGCTAGAGGCCAATCCATTAGGAAGGTAGCTCCTGCAACTTAGTCTGACATGTTCCCAGTATGTTTGAGAAGCCTTTGCCTTAAAATAGACTTGTGTATAGCTGGTGCTCCTGATAAATGCAAGAGGTGCCATTTCAGTGAGAGGTTAGAGCCCTGACACTTTGCTTCATGAGTTGCTTTCATTTCACTCTCCTGCTTCTCACTCTACTCTTTAATCCATTGCCTCTAGACACAAATCCAGGTGTTTCTTAAACTCTTTGAATCATCTTCTGTAGTAATTTATTCCATATGTTTATTGCTCTGTGTGTGAAATAATTTCATCAAGTTCCTTTTTTTTCTTTGTCACTGCATTCAAATCAGCCAGCATAGAATCCCGATCTATGAGTAACACTTTTAAAAACACCAACTCTCGTGCTGAGGGAAGCCAAGGGATGTTGTAGCACATGAGCAGAACAAGGAGAAAAGAACAACAAGCAATTGGGACTTGATGACATTAGTTTAAGAGGAAAAGAAAATTTCAGGAATACCTAGCAGGGGTTGGAGGAGCAGCTTTGCTCAAGTTCTTACTATATTTTGCATTTCCCCAGGGTGTCAATTGTATGAAACAAAGTGACGGGATGATTTCTATCACTTGAGAAGCTGTGTTAAAAAAATTGGATGCACTGGCAACAGCAAAAATTGTTATGGTAGGAATCAAATTGGTGCTTCCTTGCTGGAAATGAACGAAGCACTGGTGCCTGTCAGTTTATTTCTGAGCTCTGCTTTTCAAATTTTAATTTGAGAGGGTGGGAGGAGGTTTAATGGAAATCTGAATCGCTGTTAGAAGAGGACTATATTTTAAACTTTGATTTCATCGTTGTCTCTATGTTCAGAAGAAAATTATTCTTTATACTTGGAAGTGAAAGCACTGTCAGTTCTAAATCTATTAATGAGGGGGTAAAGCAGAGGGGAACAGAACGGGGGGTGTAGTATGTACAAAATGAATAGATTCTGTAATTAGTAAATAAAACTGTTACTTTTAAATCAATGCACTTGCTTATGTTACACTATAATATGAAGGATCTTACATGATTCATCTTTTAAAATTATCAAAATTCTGCTTTTTAATCAGCTTCTGCTGATAACATCTTCTCACCATGGAGCTGAAGTTTACTAACAAACATTTCACTCTTACTTTTTAGTTCAGGAAACTCTTGCTAAAATAATTGTCCTTGTCATTTTTATCTACTGCTTTCCTCTCCAAGGAGAAAAGATACTTACGCAACAGAGATAACAGTAACCACTGGATTCATTTGTTCATGGAAAATTAAAAGAATGCTTGGATGCCAGTTTATTGTTTGAAAACTCACAAAACATATATGCCGAGAGTTGATTGAAAATTATAATCACTATGACAACAGTTGATTTGTGGAGCGTTAGTTAGGAATCAGGCACCAATCTTAGCACTGTATAAATTATCTCCTTAGACTCTTTCAATAGTGCTAGGATGTCATTTTATTATCACCATTTTACAGATAGGAAAATTAAGGTACCATCAAAATAGCTAGTAAGTGGCAAAATTGGCATTTGAACATATCTAGAAATGAAACTCAGAGTTATTTTAAGTTGTGCTCAAAGGTATATTACAATAACATTATTTCAGAGATGATTCTTATATAAATAACTGGATCAGGCTCATAACTTTCTTAAAATGTTCCTTTGAGGCTGAAATTTTCTAAACTTGGTGTCCATCCAACTGTGTGGTGGCAGGAGGCAAAGAAAATACAGCAAGTTCTGGTAGAAGCAGAAACAGATTTTAGGATTCTGTTTAGATTTTGAGACAGGCTGGAGCCTGGACGGGAATCCAAAGCCTGTTGAAATAGAGTTGCCTCTTCGTAACAGCATGGAGTAAGAATTTCCATAGAAACTTAATTCAAGCACAAAACTTGACCTGGGACTAAATAAATAACTAGAAACAATTTATCCTCATTATTTGGTCCACATTGTTGTTTAAATTATAGACTTGATTATGTTTGTTTCTCCATCCTGTGAGCAGTGGGCTAGATCTCTCTGATCCTAGAGCATGAATGAGAATTTATTCTCTCTTACATACCTAGCAATGGGCCCTCACTCTGTATTTTTGCACCTACGTTAGGGGAAAGAAGACTATAGAGTTATCTCCCTCTTTTTTTCCTTTCTCTCCTTCACCTGTGGTACCCTGTCCTGACCTGCATGGTAGTCTCGAGGCTGTTCATGTACTTGTGCCCGCTGCCTGGCCTAAGTGCAGCTGGAGCACTCGAAGAACACAGTGGTGGGGGAAGTCTTCTCTTGTCTATTTTATCTCGTGGGATAAAATAGACAAACAAAATCTCAGGCCCTCACAAATGGCTTCCTTTTATTTCCTCCCCAGGCTTCCCTTGTGTTTTCTTTTCGTATCAAAGCTCAGGAATGCTCTAAAGAATGGCTTCAAATATACCTGGATCATGTTTTAACCATAGCAGTGTCTACCTTTTTGCTGAATTACTCTCTTGCTTGTTACCGCTGCTTCTTGTGCATGAATCTACTATTGCACTTACCAACCTACATTACAGTCTTTTGTTTCCAGGTCAGCTTTCTCCTCCCAACCTTGATATCTCTGAGACATGACTCATTCAACTTGAATACACAAGAGAAGGCAGGTGCTCGTTAGATGTGTGTTCACTGTACCAGGGGATGCAACCAATCAAAACCTTCTCTTTTTAAACATCCTAACATTTCCATAACCATATCCCACCAAAACAATAAAGAAATAAATAAGAAATTTGTAATTAAATTGGTATAAATATGCACACATGTGCAATTGCATCATGTATTAGAAATGAAAAATGCAATACGTGATTTTGAACATAATTGGACAGTGTTCATTCCTTCAGTGAATATTCATTGATCAGCTGCTATGTACCAGCTTCTCAGTAGGGACTGGCAAACAAAGTTAAAGATCCTCACCCTCAGGGAGCTTATATTTTGGCAATGAAGATAGACAATAAAAATAAATGTAAGAGATAGCTAAATTAGATTGCACGCAAGGTGGCAAGTGCTATAGAAAAAAAATTAAGAAAGGATAATTGGGAGAGCCAGAAGAGGGGATGATGTTTGGGGAAAAGATGAGTTAGGCAAGTTAAGTTTTAAGTAGGAGGGTCAAAGTCATCCTTACTATGCAAAGACTTGAAGGTGGAGAAGTTAACCAAGCACATAGCTAGGAAAAGAGCATTTCAGGCAGAATACTGGAAGACTGTCTGATATGCTCCAGAAACAGTAAGGGCTCACTGCAGATGGAGCCACCTGAGCTGGGTGGTAGGACAGAGAGGGGAGGGGAACAAAATCATTTAGAGCCTTGTGGACAATTCAAAGAGTTTGGTTTTAACCTGAGGGAAATGGGGAGCCATTGGAAGGTTTGAGTGATGCGATGTGATTTACTTTTTATAAAGATAACTCTATGTGCTGTGTTGAGAACAGACATACAAGGACAAGGATAGAAGCAACGAAAATGATTAGGAGAGGAAAGATGGTGGCTTGGGGTGAGGGTGGCTTCAGTGGTAATGAAAATGGTAGGATTCTGAGTATAGCTTGGAAATTTCATTCTTAGATTGGTAGGCCTTATACCAAAGATTATGGCTTGTAGTTAAGTGGCAGCATAATTAACATGGGAGATGTTTCTTTAATAACTAGAATTGTATAAGAACATAAAACTGCATCCTCAGACAGAATAGCCTTAGGGTTTGGGGAAAAAAAATCACAAACATACATGCATACATATATGTATACACATATATGCACACATTTATGCACATAAATATATAAACACATATATAAATATATATGCATGCATATGCATATATATTCACACATATACACATATTTTTATATGTATTAACAAATACAAATAATCAAATAAACAGAATACGCATAGAAATTGCTTTATTCTTCTACAGATTTCATGAATGCCTCTTTGTTAAGTGGAATTGAAACAAAAGCACTGGATTCCTGAGAAGTGACAGGGTGATTTTTCACGACAATCTATATTGCCTCACCTGGGAAGAAGCACAAAGCTTATGTCAGAGGGTCTGAGAAAAGAGAGGGTGCTTTTGACAGGAGACGGGCAAATAAATCTCCAAGAAGAGCCACCCAGGGGGGAACAGAAAAAGGAGACTCTTCCAGGCACAGGACTACGTTCGAGTCCCCAACCAGACTGAGACCTGGGTGAGAGGTGGACTGAAAATGAACTTTACCTACCTGCCAGTTCTGTGTGAGGTCATCTACGGAGGCATATTAGTTGCAACAGGCTATCAGAGTACGATTTGCTTCAAAAGATTCGTTGGCTAGGGAAACCTGAGTTAACCTCCATGGGTGGAAACTGTACTCTGAAACCAGGCAGAAATTGAGTGCATGGCAAATTTGTGGTAGTTTGACTGTTAAAATCCCTAGTTGTGGATAAAAATGCAAAACTCCTTGGAGGGCAAAATGAAAAGCTATCAGAATAATATTTGCTTTCGTTTGCTCAGATATAATGCCGAGAGCACCTGCTTATTTGTGGTTTCTTCCTGGGGTGCATTCTGAATCCCATAAAATTTGGTCCAGGGAGAGCACAGTAGAGCTGTACCGAGGTGGAGGAAAAAGCCCAAATTTCTCTTGTCGGATTTAAAAACTGTACCCCACAGTGAGCTTCTCTGTTTGTTAAAAACTCTAATTGGTGTTTTCTCAACTTGCTGCTTGGCTGGTTTCTTTTTATTGATTTCATCTGGGGTTTGTAAGGCTGTATTTGGAGCCCTTTCCAGAGTTTGTTTGGAAGCTTATTTTTAATTTTAATGAAAATGCATTTTTTAAAATGTATATTACACCACCCTGCCGATTTTGCTCAAATAAACCTGCTACTGTTTTCAGTGATTTCCAACCATTTTAGTGCCCTTAGTCTCACTCGCTAAAGGGACCCCTGTGCTATTCCTGGCAAAGTAACAAGATTAAGGAGAAAAATGAATGTTCTTCACTGCTTTTGAAGGCTCTTATACAACAAAGGAAAAAGATTCATTCAAGAGACTGCCTTGGGGAATAATAAATCAGCATCTAGAAAGGAGAGGGTTTCCTCCCCACACACTTCAGTTCTAAACAGCTCTGTTTCCCAAACACAACTCTATCATTATTCTGAAGAACCCAAAGCAATGAGCCAAGGGAGAAATTTAAAAGTCAGTAATCAACGCTAGATTTACACTGAAAATGTTGTTTACCCATAGTTCAATAAATTTGGTAACTGGAAAATGTTCAATATAACATGTCCCATATTTATCTTATATTGAGCCTCATTCCCCCATGGATGACCATCCAGATTGACACAATTTTTTTTTGCTATTATAAAATAAAATACTGCTGGGCATGGTGGCTCATGCCTGTAATTCCAGCTACTCAGGAGGCTGAGGAAGAAGGATCACTGGAGCCCAGGAGTTCCAGGCTGCAGTGAGCTGTGATTGTACCACTGCACTCCAGCCTGGGAGACAGAGTGAGACCCCATCTCTAAAAAAAAAAAAAAAAAAATACTGTGTATCATTGTTCATAGGTCTCTACACACTGGTGATTTTGTTTCTGAGGAAAGATTTCTCATCTTTCCATCACAAGTATCTAGTAGAATTGCTAGGATACAGCATATTCATATTTTTAGTCCTAATGCCAAATTATTTTCCTCAAAAGGTTTCCAGTGGTTTATTATCTTCATAACCTGAAGGTTCTGATCTTCAAACATTTTGCTAATTTGATTGACAACTAGTCTACCAGTGAAGTTGAGCCAAGGATTTGGCTTCAATCTGCATATCACATAGTGCATGTCCGGTGCTAATTCACTACTATATATCTGTAATGAGAAATCTTACTCTAGACTCAACTTTGTTTGTTGAGAATTTTATAAGTTAGGACTTAGAATTTAAAGTTACTATGGTAGTCTCTTAGTGGTATATTGATACTCCCAGACTTAAAGGTACAAAAGCAATTATGAAGTCAATTATCTTATTAATAAGAACCTCTTTTGTTTGTTTTAAACACACACACACAAACAAATTCATTTGAGGGCATTTGGAATTCTCTATCCTTAACAAAAAACCTTAATGGAATCCTATTATGGTGGTAGACATAAAGCATGGAGACCATTAAGAAGGAAGAACTCTTGTATTAGCACAGTATGACTTTGAGACCGGGTGAAATTCTCTGACAACTAGTTCTACATGTGGTTCTTCTCAATGTGTTTCCATAGAGTTGAAGCCTGGGCCATCAAGCCTTGTTGTCCCAGCTGTGGTTCCAACAGCTTTGCAACGTGAGAGTAAGTCTAGTGACAGGCCTTCCTAATGCTAATCTCAGGGTATATGCATACATAATGAGTGTGATGCGCACCATCTGGGGGATGGACACGCTTGAAGCTCTGACTTGGGGGGGGAGGGGTTATGTATGTGCAAGGGCAACATACATAACCTAAACATCTGTACCCCCATAATATGCTGAAATGAAAAAAAAAAGAATTTTTAGAAAAAAAAATCAAGTTTTATTTCTTCAAACAAACAAAATGAAAATGATTTCATTTACCTTCTTCTGTGAAAACAAACTCACAGAAATAACAAATAAAATGCCATTTGTTGAATAAAAGCAGTGTTTGCAAGATACTGTAGTGGCACAAAGGAGAGTTTCACAGGCAAGGTGACACCCAACCTGGTTACTCATGGATCAGCAAGAGGCATCTTGGCAAGAAACAGGGAAGATGCAAAATCATATTTTTTAGAGAATCACAAGTTGTTTGGATGGGTCTAGAGTAACGATTCTCAACTGGAGGTATTTGGCAATATTGAATGACATTTTTGTTTTTCACAACTGTAGAGAAGGGTACTATTAGTATGTAATGAGCAGAGGCCAGGGTTGTTGTTCGATTTTCTATAATACACAAGACAGTCACATACAGCAACAACAAAATTATATGCAGCTCAAAATGTCAATGGGGCGAAGGTTAGGAAACCCTGGTCTGGAGTATAGGATGTAGTTGTGCAATGTCTAGAGCAGGAGGAATTTGAGATGCCTGAGGAGCGTCCAGGCAGAGTGGTCCTGAGAGGATTTCACTGTGTATTTGAATCTAAAGATCAAAGGTAGACCTTGAACCTAGAGTTTTGAAACCATTGCTGACTTCTTTTCCTTTGGGAACCATGTACTCTCCCCCTTGGCACTGGACTCCTGGTTCCCTGTAGCTCTTCGATCTCTCTTTTCTTTCTCTGTCTCCCTCCTACACTCCCTCTTTCTATTTCTATCCCCACATATACCGGAGCATACTCAGGGGTTTGCCCTTGGCCTGCTGATTTTGTAGCTTCACACTCCCCATGACTGAAATTATTTTCTCTCATGGATGCATTTACTACAGATATGTGAGAAGAAGTGTGGTGGAGTAGTTAAGAACATTGGTGCTAGAACGAGGGGTTCACTGCTGGTTTCAATGTGTATAACTGTGGCTTTTTGCAAGTTGTAAGATGGCAGTAATAACAGTACCTATCTCATGAGGTTGTAGGGAGGAATAAGGTGAGCTAATATACACAGTGAGCACATAGTAAATTTTGGGTCCACCCAGACTTTTCTAGAATTTCTAAGCTCATATGACTGAACTACTGGGTTGTGTCTCTGAATGTCTTTCCAGCCCCTAAAATGGACAATGCCCCAAATTAAACTCAGTATTATTCTTACTCCCCTCCCCAGTGATGCTACAAATAAACTTGTATTCCTCTATTGATGGAACAACAACTGTCGAGGCCTAGCAGATACCCCCGATGAGTCCTTTTCTCTCCTGTCTCATCAAATCAATGAGTTTTGTTGATTTTACCTCCTGTACACTTCATGAAACTGCCCCCTTCTCTCCATCCCACTACCACTGATCTCCTACCACTGATCTCCTAAGTCAGAGTTGTATTGTCTCTCACCTTAATTACCAAGCAGCAGCATCCTAACTAACCCCTGAGTCTAGCATTGCCCCCTTCTAATCATCCCTTCACATTCCTGCTGAAGTGACAGTCATTTCACTGGCTCCCCATCACCTATAAAATGTCATACCAGGCCTTCCTGCGTCTGGATGTTGCCTTTTTACAACCTCATCGCTAACATTCTCTATCCTGAATCCCGATAGAGGATGGAATACAAGGTGCAGAATGGTTTCAATTTTTCTAACTTCTACTCATCCTCTACCTCCTCAAAAACACGTATGTAATTGCCTCTGTTATCCCATAATATCCTGTTCTTGAAATTCTTCTACTTCTCTTTGAATTGAATGGTGGTTTTCTCCTTGAAGAAAGGGAATAGATTTATTTGTGACACAGTGACAGCATGTAGTATAGAACCTGGTATAAGAGAGATGCTTAGAAAATGTTCTTTAAATAAATTTCTAATTGGAGTCACCAGCAGATATGTGGTTAATAATAACATGGAAACGAATAAGATAGCTCAGTGGATGGAGAAGGGGCTAGAGGCAGAAACACAAAACCATGAGAAAACTAGCATTTAAAAAGAGAAAGGTGACATAGAACATCAAAAACGTTTTCAGAGATGTGAGATGATAACCTTGAAAGAGTAATTACATGGAAGCCAAAGGAAGACAGAGTTTCAGAAGAGGGAATGGTCAGCTATATTAAATTCCACAGAAAAGTATGGAAAAGGTCTATAAAGCACTCATTAGCTGAGGCAATTCTTGGAGTAAAGTATAATGGTGTACACAGAAATCTAATTGCTGCGTGTTAAGAAATAAATGAAAGGTAAACTTGCAGAGAAAGCAGAAATAAATTGTCTTTCAATATGAGCCAGCAAATTTAAAATGAAACATAAACTCAATTAACTATTTTTACATATATCTTTAATTTTTATTAAGTGGTTAATTCCTTTACAATGGTAATAAGTAGTCATAGGAATTATTGTCTTTAAAACATTCAATATGTGACCCAACCTCATCTGCCTCCATGTTATTTAGAGGCTCGAAGCGTGTCTTTCTTGATTTCATTTTACCTTGTTGGATATGATCTCCCTAGCCTCACTGTCTACTCTAACCCATTCTCCACAGAGCACCCAGGAATATTGCCTGAAACAAAGGTAAATTTGTCATTTCCAAATTTGAAACTGTCCAGTGGTCCCAAGATCACAGGATATGATCGAAATTCTTTTGTTTTACATGCAGTGTGCAAAATCTACCTCCATGTGTCTTTCTGGTTTCATTTTCTACCACTCAGGCTACTCATCATTCTTTCCTCCTAGTATCCAGCTCAGACACTGCAGGCACACCAAACACTTTCACAACTTCTAGAGTATTTACAGAGCTTAATGCCTGATGAGCACTCAAGTTTGTTGACTTGAGTGTATGACTTGAATGTATGAATGAGTGAATGATTGGGTACATGCTGGTAGAATCAATGGTAGAAAAACTCAGTTGTTCCTTTCAAACTGTTTTATTTATATATATACAATATTTTATAACTTTATATTTTTATTAGATTGCTTTCCTGCTTTAAAAAAACAACTCTAATTTCAGTAGAGAGAGTGTGTGTGTTTGTGTGTGTGTAAGCTCCATGGTGTAGACGGACTGTCTGTACCTGTGTCTCTGACTGTGAACCCAGGAAAGTGGTGTCGCTTATCAATCAATGAAGAGAAGTGCGCCTCGATGTGCTGACTCCACAGCTGGGAGGGCGGCCAGACCGACAGTAGCTGTTAGAGGATTTCAAAATGTTCATTTAATCTTGAGAAATTCTGCAAGATGAGAGTATAAATGAATAGAAAGAAAAATCTGAACTCAGAGACAAAGTGGTCCAGGTTTTAAATCAAAGCTTCTGACCAGATAGTAAAGATTATTTTTTTTCATTTTCCAACAGAAAGAACATGTTTAGAAATACTGCTTAAGACTTGTTGCCCATAAAATTCCAGTTCACCAGGGGTTTGTGGAAAATGAGTGGACACCTGAACATTAATAGTGTTCCATACCTGTTTGAACGAATTAAATATCTTCACATGAAGCATATTCTATGAATCGACTCAGGTCTACCTACTTCTAGATTTCAGTATAATTAAGGCATAGAAATCTTATGTCTTCTTACTTTATTTATTATTTACAATGAAAGCCTGATAGACATTGGAGGCTCTGTTGCTGTTTTTGTCCTGCTTGAAATCAGCCTTTTGCTAAATTAGTATAGAGCCTAGGACCAAACCCCAAATCCTAGTGCCTTTTAGCTGGGTTCCCAGGGTCTCTAGACTTAGTTGTACAACTGGATACTCTCAGCCCTGCCTCTAGGGGGACTCATAGCAGAGACACGAAGGAGTTCTTTAGAGTCATATGCAGTTCGGTCAGTTCTTTCAAAGAACTTGATCAAAGTTTTCTAGTTAATCCTAACGTATCAAACTGATATAATTATCAATATTTTAATATATGTAGCTTCTCCTTAGAAACTTTTTGTAAAAGAAAAAAAGTCCTCTGTAGAAGCATAATACAGCTTCACCTTTTATTTTTGTGATGGTCATAAAAACCTGTGTCTTACTTCAGAGCACAGCAAATAGTTGCTGTGAAGATAGAAATCAACACTATCACTGTTTTTACATTTATTTCTTTACCATTATTTGTGCACTAGCCAATGTCGGTTAATGTTAAACAAAGCATCTCTGCAGTAATCAAGGTCTCTCCAACATAATGGTTTGCATCTTTTAACTATCTCTCAAAACATTCCTACAAACTCTCACTTATGTCAGGATTTATCCCAACCCGCCCTACAGAAAGTCCTATGAAAGTCATGGTTCCCAAAGGTGAGCTAGCGGCCCCTGGAGGCAGGGCATGGAGTGTTTTTAACTGGCAATGAATCTAGAGATTCCTCCTCTGGTCTTGGCAGACTGAATACAAAATGTCTCCCATGCATTTAACAGGTAAATTTATTGATTTATTTCTAAGTGCTACGGAATAATACAACAATCTATAAGGTAGGAAGTGCTTTGTATACAGTTGAACAGATAAGGAAACTAAGGCACAGAAAGGTCAAATAACTTGCCCAGTGTAATTCAGGTAGTAATTAGTGGATGTTAATGTGCCATGATTTGAACATAAATTCTCTATCTTTATATAGATAGAATTGGATAAGTGAGAATAAAATTTGTGTTTGTTTCTGAATTATTGGAACTTTGTTCATTGGCATTGGCATCTTTTGGCACCAGAAAACATTTACCATACTGAAATAGAATGAAAATACTTGTACAAAGCCCATACCTGCTTCTGAGAAGTATCAGAATACAGATATCCTGAAGGTGTCTGTAATAGTTGCAAAATACTCTCTGAGTGACCCTCCCTTCCATTGTTATCAGGCACTAAACCACATGTGCAAAATAAAACTCATAAGACAAGCCTTGATATTTTATAATTCTCCAAGGGAAATTATAAACTAAGCCATACGGATCCTGGGGAAGGATAGAAATGGTTAAATTATGGTTCTAAATCAAGATGTATTCCACTGGGCCAAACACGAGGTCTACCTTGAACAGCCTCTGTTGCCTATCTTCACTGTTAAATTTAGGGAAGGTAGCAGCAGCAACATTTAAGTCAAACAACTTGCCAGGGCCTGCATGGATTCCTATTGCTCATGCTTCTATTTTTTCTGATGCCCTTTATCTCTTCTATGACTCTTAATCTTTTCAACATAATTCTGGGGAAACTTTTACTTTGATTTGCATTTCCGTCTTATTCTAAATATAAAGAATTCTGATCTCCTTGGAGAAAAGGTGCTATAGGACTGTAATATAGGGATAGACTAAAATTAGAAATATCATCACATTAACATCTTTTTTCCCAATAGTTTGGTACTTTTGACAATGTACTATTTTAGTGTATCATGGGGTTTCACAGTGATTGTAAATTAAAGCTTTCCTTATGAAGACTGAAAATGTGCCTGACTTGGTAAATTCTCCACTTTCTGAGAACTCCATTTAAGGGAATCAGTGTTCAGTCTTTCTTTTTTTTTATACCTTAATATGTTAATGACTGAAATGAATAATAGAAAGGAAAGATTTAAGCATAAACAAGCAGATGAGTCCACTGTACCAGGTGAATTACAACAGACTCTTGGACCACTAACTCCAACTAACATTTTTAGACACAGATTTTGTTTCAGACCTAAGGAGCTGGAGCAACACAGACAATTTTATGCCTTTTTTCGCCCTCCCCAAGACCCTACATTTTAAATGCCAACTGAAGAACTGAAGCTCACGGTTTTCTCTTCAGCAAAAGTGGGTATTGGATGGCTCAGGCAGGAGTATTTTTTTCAGCCTGTGTATATTTGTTTTTCTATCGACTTGAAGTAATCCATTTTACTTAAAATTAGCAATACATTCTTTAACTCTCAAACTTCCAAATTACCATTTGGAAACATCAAATTGTTTATTGGCCTGCTTTGCAGGATAAATAAATGTCTGTTCAACCCCATTAGTTTTAAACCCATGATTTAGGATTCTTTTAAATGTGCTAAAATTAACAAGACTTAACTCTGTGGGTACAGAAAATGACAATACGAAATAATAAGTCATGCTGAGAATTGGACATTTGACAGGATTTCAATTTTTAATCTGGCCTCCCAGTTTGGGTTATCCTTCCTTTGTGGCAACAGATCAGAAAATATTTGCTTGTCAATAAACGTAGGCAGTTGCTACACCATTGCAGACCTGGGTAAGCCTGAAATTTAGAAGGTAATGCCAAGCCGGAAGAATAGCTGGAGAGAATATGGTTTGATTTTCTAAACCACTGAGTGATTTGGTAATTGTAGTTTATACTGGCAAGTGAATTCGAGATGTCACAGTTTAGTACACGGCTAAGGTCAGTTATTACTTCATTATAATTACCCAGGGGCATCATTATACTATATTTGACTGAGTTTCTTTCATCTAACAGCTAAAGAATTGTAAATGTTCCTCAATCTGTATTATATGCATATTTATAGTAAGGTGACTAAAAGAAAATGCTAATTTGAATTCCTAGTATGTGGGATCTACAGTAATTCATACTGAAGTGAGCTTGGACTACCTGTATATGGATTATCTTAAACAAGTTTGTAGAATAAATTCATACTATAATTAATAATTTTATGAAAATGTTTAACTTATTAGGAAAATAAGACACTTTTAAGACCTTTACAGTTACTGTTTACATTAGGCCAATTAACATAGAAATTATAACTCATTGTTAGCTATTATTTAATATTGAGCTACTTGGAAATCACTAATCACGTGATTGAAAATATATTTATTTTTTAAAAAATTCATTTTTGAACAAATTATATAGTGTATTTCTATGAATAGAAGTATCACATTGTACCAAAACTTCATTTCACTGAATAAGTAGATTGTTACTAATGTCATTTAGTTAATTTCCCTCATAAGCTGTGATAAAATTATAGCTGATGGCCAATAGTTTGTGGTATGAAAGGAACAGGGTTTTCTCAGTATAGGGGTAGTTCACAAATGTTACTTTAATCAATAGTGTAAAAATTTTTTTACCAATCATAACACCCTATCTAGTAATTGGCAAAACCGACTAGTAGTAGAAGCATTATAATGCAGTGTTTACAAGTGCAAGCTGTGGAGTCAGAGGGCGGGGTTTCAAATCCTGCCTCATGCTGCCACCTTTGTGATGACTGTACCTTAGCTCTGTTGGTTGTGCCTTTGCCCATTCCTGGGGGAATGCAAAGTCTCTGGAAATGTCCTTGTTCTAAAAACATTTCATTACTACTTAGGAAAACCTATTTTACTTAAAGGTAGCAGTAATTTTTTTTACTTGTAAACTTCCAAATTACTATTTTTTATTTTTGAGGGGGTTCACTTTCTTTTTTTTTAATTTTTTATTTCAAAAAATTTAGGGGGTACAAGTGTTTTTTGTTATGTGGATAAATTGTTTATTGGCCTGTTTTACAGGACAAAATGTTTTTCCAATCAGTCCTCATGGGTTAGGAATCTATCACTTATTAGCCTTCTACATCTGGACAAGTCATTTAAAATACCCAGAACAGAGTTTTCTTATCTGTAAAATAGGGACTATAGCAGGTCTAAGACGTGTTATATATTGTAAATAGTATTTTATGTTTTGTTTTGCTTTTAATGTCCTCACTGTTCTCTAATAGAGATTTTGATACAGCAATAGTCAAAAGCTGAAAGAAAAATTAAAATACTAAGGATTAGAATTTGTAAAATCTGAGGTTAGGTGATCATCTCCTAAAAAGCCAAAATTTGTAAATAGGCCAATTTCAAATATAAGGATACATAATACAACCATATTTCAAATAATAAAATATTTTAATTTTGTTAGAATTTTAAACTCTAAATAGCATTCTGATTTAATATTTATTAATAATACTTTAAAATAGTAAAGTGTTTAAAATACTATTCTAATTACTGATATTTACTGAAAGATATTCAAGCATATCCTAGACCATTTAAAAAGAAAATAAAATTGAGGGATATGTAAGATATATGTGTATTGTGTTTATTTACCATATTCACAGTCTTTGAAATTGGATATATCACACATTATATATAATAAATCTCAGTTAAGCCAAATATAGCATTTACTTAATCAGAGTAGCTTATGTTCCAAACATTCGAGAAAAAAAAATGAATTTTAATAGTTTGTAAATTCAAAACAGTGAGATTCTATATTTAAAAAAATATATATGTATATATCTGTGTATATGTATTTATATTTATGTGTATGTGTGTATATAGCTATATCTATCTCTATACATATATTTGTGAATTTTATTTAATTAAAATGTCCTAAGACTCTTATGATTGTGGTAGAGGGAAATAGGGCTAAAAAAGAAAGTCCAGCTTTTTATTGTGCTATCAGCCATAGTCAAGCATAACTGATAGGCTTTACTTTTTTGACGGTATTCTCTACATGCCCAGGATTTGGATAACACCTCCCTTGTTTGTTTGTTTGTTTTGGCATTTCCTTTTTCTGGCTCTGTTAGTGTGCCCGTACCTCCTTTCTGCAGGGAATGAGATATCTCTGGAAGTATCGTCGTTTCCACAACATTTCACAACAATAAAAACATTTGGATATCTGTGGAATATCTTGTAGCAGTCATTATTTTATGTGTCATATATGAATCAAATATACACACATATAAAAACATACATAACTTTCTTTTAAATTTAACACTGCGTGGTTGCCAAAATAACAAGTGACAGTTTTCTGTAGAAACAGTTGAACTTATCCTTCAGGACCTTGAACAGCACCTTTAGAATTTTGGGGCAGGTGGAGCATGATAGTGAACACTGAAAAAATACAGTAATTTATAAATATGCTTTAGGATATTTCAATCTACCTCCTCTAAAGAATACTCTCTTAAAAATCCTCTTTTAGCATGTCGTTTACTGTTTAGGGTCATCAATCAGTAAGAGTAAAAACATGGTTTCTAACAGTTTGGGTGACTAAGACTCTTTTTCTCAGTACGACAGTGCTCTTGGGTGACCATTTACACTATCATGATCTGCTAATGTTTCTGCATGTGGGATGCCCCCAACCCGTGGTGAAGGAAGAATGTCTTGCTTTCTGTGACCATCAGATGACTTGTATCTCTCACCCATTCAGCTCTCCTCTGCAAATGTTCTGGCACGTATGTCCTAGCGCCAGGCTCTCCCTGAGGAAACTCTCCGGACTCCAGTGGCAGATCACACCCTGCGATTTTGTCAGTCTGGGAGCGTATCAATTTCCAGAAGCCCTGAATAGGGGGCAGTTCCCACCATATGTGCCTAAGTGTACCCTTTTCACTGAATCTTTCTCAGTGATTGTCAGGACTGTTATCAAATATTTCCCCGATATTATCCGACATTACTATAGAGTAAGCTCTGAATCTAAGAGCAGTTTTGTTCCATATTCAGGAGTATACAGAATGACTTTTGCCTTTAGTTTTGCTGCCATATTCAGTTTAGGAAAAATGTGCCACTTTTTAGGAAGAATATGGTTTTGGAAAGGGCCTTGAATTAATACATCCCTTTTTAGCTGCAGTTATGAATTGCACTGAATTAATTTCTTCTCATATTTTCTGGAATAGCAGATCAGAAGAAAAAAAGGACAAATATTGAAAGCAGCTTACATAGGTATTTTTGGGTGGTCATCTCTTTGCAAACAATCATGGATTTTTATTGCAAAGTTAATCAGAAACAGAAACACTACATGATATTAGACATTATTTTTAATCTATAACTATGATATCTATTTCAAATAAGTTAACCTTTTGCATAAATCCAAAATAATTTCTCCAAAAATAGACAAAAATCTGAATTTTTTTAAATGGAAATTTCATGATCATCAACATTTTATGTCTACTTTTGTATCATTCTCAGGTGTTGAAAGGAATAATAATGCTGAGGAAATGTAAAAGAAAAATAACTATCAATTTGTTACAATGTCCTTTATTAATAAAAATAATTCTGATAAGAGTGTACACTTTAGGCCGGGTGCGGTGGCTCACGCCTATAATCTTAGCTCTCTGGGAGGCCGAGGCAGGAGGATTGTTTGAGCTCAGGAGTTCAAAACCAGCCTGAGCAAGAGTGAGACCCCGTCTCTACTAAAATTAGAAAGAAATTAATTGGACAACTAAATATATATAGAAAAAATTAGCCGGGCATGGTGGCGCATGCCTGTAGTCCCAGCTACCGGGAGGCTGAGGCAGGAGGATCACTTGAGCCCAGGAGTTTGAGGTTGCTGTGAGCTAGGCTGACGCCACGGCACTCACTCTAGCCAGGGCAAAAGAGTGAGACTCTGTCTCAAAAAAAAAAAAAAAAAGAGTGTACACTTTAAAGTTGTACTATTATGACCATGCTGATCATATAAGTTCATGTAGTTATCTACACAATGATACATATTCTGACTATAGTGCTCTATTTTTTAAAATTTTACACTATTATCAGTTGATTCTTTCCATTACAAACTCAGGGCTTTCTATAGAGGAGAGTGGGTACTATTCATTCGAAGCTTTCATTTCTTCATTTTCCAGCTTCATCTCTAGCTCATTCTGTTAAGTTCTCTACCCTACCCACTCTCACCCCACCCCACCATATTCTTCCTTATCCTCCTATCTTTGCATTTGGCCCATTTCTACTCTTCGTTCAGGTCTCAACTTGAGTATTTTTTCCAGGCAGGCCTCCCATCCCCCTGATGTCCTGGTTGGGCTGTTTCCCTCTTTCCCTGATACACTCCCAGATCCACTTCCTCCATGACGCTTATTTCAGTATATGTTTGCTGAGCATCTGAATACCAGAGTGCAAGAATTTGAAAAGCATTAGGGATCGTGCCAGGATCAAGGCCAAGCCATTAATCATCCTTACCACCATTTCATTTACATCTGGTGTGGACATACCCACAAGAGAGTGTCCAGGCAATTAAATACCATATGATGAAGTGTCATGGTGGAAGGCGGAAGGCGCTGGTGTGCACAGATCACACGGTGAAAGAGAGAAAGCAGAGGAGGTGCCGACTCTTTTCAACAACCACTTTTCTTGGGAACTAAGAATGAGAACTCACCACTCCGTCCTGTGAGAATGGCACCAAGTCATTTAGGAGGGATGCAACCCCAGATACAAACACCTTCCACCTGACCCCACCTGCAACATTGGGAATCCAATTTCAACGTGAGGTTTGGAGGATCAAATATCCAAACTACTGCATATGTAATATGTATCCTTTTGGGATTAGCATTTTTCACCCAGCATAATTCTTTAAAAATTCATCCAAGTGATTGCATTTATCAATAATGTGTTCATTTTTATTTCTGAGTAGTATTCTGTAGTATGGATGTACCACAGCTTGTTTAAACATTCACCCCATTGAAAGACATCTGAGTTGATTCCAGTTTTTAACTATTATGAATAAAGCTGCTATAAACATTTGTGTACTGGTTCTTATGTGAACATAAGTTTTTATTTCTCTGGGATAAATGCTCAAGAGAGCAACTGCTGGATTGCATGTTTAATTTTATAAAAATGAAACCCTGCCAAACTGTTTTCCAGAATGTGTGTACCATTTTACATTCCCACCAGCAATGTATGAATGATCAAGTTTTTCTGCATTCTTGCCAGCATTTAGTATTGTCATTATAATTTGTTTAACCATTCTGATAGATGTGTAGTGTTGTCTCATTGGGGTTCAATATGTAATTCCCTAATGGCTAGTGAAGTCGAATATCTTTTTGTGAGTTTATTTGCCATCTATATGAAAGAGTTCCTAGAAAGCTTTGAGGTAAAGAATTGCCTAGCATGTTCTAGGACAGCCATTGTGGCTAGCAAAAAGATAATGAAGGGTAAAATAATAGAAAATGAAGTCAGTGAAGTATGTATGCAAGTGCCAAATCACGTAGTCTATTAGGCTACTGTGAGTACTTTGGCTTTTGTTCTGAGTGAGAGCTGATGAAAGGCATAAGTTGAATTATCTTTTTTTTTTTTTTTTTTGAGGCAGGGTCTTTCTCTGTCCCCCAGCTAGAGTGCAATGGCATGATCATAGCTCACTGCAAATTCAAATTGCTGGGCTCCAACGATCTTCCTGCCTCAGCCTCCTGAGTAGCTGGAAATGCGTGTGCACACCACAGTGCCTGGATAATTTTTTCTATTTTTAGTAGAGATCAGGTCTTGCTCTCGCTCAGGCTGATCTCCAACTCCTGACCTCAAACAATCCTCCCAGCTTGGGCTCCCAGAGTAGAATTATCTTTTAACCGGATCATTCTATGTTGGGCATGAACCAAACAGAGTAAAGATGAAGACAATTTATTAAGCTCCTGTAGTTAGGCAGTTGAGTAACAGTGATGGCTTAGATGGGAAGGGTAGCAGTGGAAGTGTTGAGGTGTTGTTGAATTCAGTATATATTTTGAAAGTAGACTCAAAAGGAATTTTATGATAAATTAAATATGGAAATAGAGAGGACTCATGATAACTCCAACTTTTTGGAGATATTTTTGGGATATCCAAGTGGGCATATCTATGTAGCCAACTAAATATTTCAACAGCTCTCAGTAGAATTCAGGATATTTCATCCAATCAGCCTCACTCTTAAGCAGTCCCCTCTTTGCACTTCCTAGAGCGCTTTACTAGTTTCCTCTGCACTATTGTATGCTCCTCTAAGACTTCTTTGCTGACTCCCTCTCTACCCTACTCTAGTGTGCTCAGGATCTATCTTAGACCCTCCTATCTTTTCGCTTCCTAAGTGATTCCTCAGTAAGTAGATATCCTTTATAGGATCTGGGTTGTCTAAATATATATCTCCACTCTAGATCAAAATCTTGGTTTACAAACTAGTTTATGCAATTGCCTACTTAACATCTCCATTTCAATGTCTGATAAGCATTTTAAGACTAGCAGACTTGAAATCAATCCCGTCTTTACCCAGCCCTGTTTTTCCCCTGTCTTCTCCCAATGTCAATTCTATTCAGTTGTTCAAAATTGACTTGGGAGAGTGCTTATCTCTTACCTTATTTATCTAAACAAATCTTGTTTATTTGAACTCCAAACCTATCTCAATTCATCCATTTATCCCCATCTTATCCTCATCTGATTTGCTACCATTCTAGTTTAAAATCTTATTATCTCTTTCTTTAACTCTCATCGCAGCCAGATAACTGATCTCCTCTCCTTCCACTCTTGCCCCACTTAAATGATACTCTAAGCAGCAACCAGAATTATCTTTTAAAAATGCATCATACGATCATAAATAAATACACAAGGCAAAGGAAGGGCCCTTGCTTACAGTAGAATGCCGAGTGCTGACTCATATGTGTAAAGGGAGTGCGAGGGTATAAAATTATCACCTTGCAGGCATCACTGTAAAGATTGGTTCAGGCAGGAATCATCAATTGGTGCTAAATTTAGAGAGGGGTGGATTTTGATAAAGAGACAGATACTTGCACAGTCTTAAAATGTGTCCCCACCTTTTTCAGTAGCAAGGGGAAAATCAGTAAATAAAATATTGGAGAAATTAGACAACCCTGAGTGGTGCAAATATATATTGCGTGCTTCCAGGTGTGATAACTTGAGGATATAACATCACTTATGCATGCCAGGAATGAAGAAGCTAACCATAGAGAATTATCAGACAACTCAAAAGTGAGAAACATTCTACTAAAAAAGTAACTCTGTGTGTCAGGTCGGCAGTTGTCTATTCTTGGTTCTTGGTGTGCTCTTGGCTGAAGAATGACCAGACACACCAAAAGCAAAGTAAGCATGAAGCAAAGTTTATTGAGGAAGGGCAAGATAGGTTTACAGAGCAAGAACAAGATATGTTTGCCACAGACGACAAACAGGCCCAGTGTAATAACAAAAGGGGCCTGGTAACGATCTGGGGTCTCGTTTTATATTATCTGGATTGGGTCCTCCTTGTGATTCAGACGTCACCGCTGAACCATTTTGCTGGACAGTTAATGACATGGTAATTAGCTTTAGGTTACTCTAGGTCATTTTCTAGGTCCTACTGTGCCAGGGCTGCCTGGCCCTAGGGCTGGGGAGTTCCCTGCATTCTTTTGCAGATTGGCAGATGTTCCTCCTTCTTCCCAAATGTGACAGTTACTCAGGGAAGGATTAAGGTGGGGCAGCACCAAGACGGGTGCCCATCTTTTTACCTAGGAGAGCAGGAATCCCTCACTATCTAATATGTGTTCTTCAAAATTGTCAATGTCATAAAGGACAAAGAAAGCAGAGCAACTGTCTTAGAATAAATAAGTCTAAAAGATGAAAACTAAATGCAATCCTTCATTGGATTTTTAAAATGCTACAGAGGACATTATTAGGCACATCAACAAAACTGAAATACCAGTGAAATATTAAGAAAAATATTATATATCAGTGTTAAATTTACTAAAGTAGATAACTTTCCTGTGATTTTGTAAGACAAAAATTCTTAATTTTAGGTAACACAAAATTTAGTATATATTATGGAAATAAAATCACATCATGTATGTAAATTACTTTCAAATGGTACAGAAAAAGTAATATGCATACATATAGAGAGAGCAAATGACAAAGAAATGGGGCAAAATATTAACAATATTTGATTCTGAATAAAGGAGTATGGAGGTTCTTTAAAACATTCTTATAACTCTTCTGTACTTCTGAAATATTTATCTAAATAAAAAATTAAATATATACACATGTATGTGTGTGCCTATAAGCATACATATATATGTTATAATCACTTCATAATACTGATAAATTCTAATAAAAGTGAACATATGCATACATTTTTACCCCCAAATCCACTATTAGATATATTCCCAACAAATGGATGCATGTGTTCAACAAAAGACATGTATTAGACAACTCAGAACTATTGCATTATTTAAAATTTCCCGAAACTAGGAATTACCCAAGTGCCCAACATCAGACGAATGGATAAATAAATTGTGAAATATTCATATAATGGGATACATTGCCACTAGACATAATGACACAGGATAACTTCAGAGACAGAATATAGAGTGAAAGAAGCCAGACACAAAATAGTACATACTGTATGATCCCATTCATATGAAGTACAAAGACAGATGGAAGTAATCCATGTCAAAAGTCAGGATTATGCTTACTCTGGGCAGGGGATAGATAGTGACTGCAAGATGACATGAGGGTACATCTGGGATAGGAGCGATGTTTTACTAATAGGCCTATACACTGGTTACATAGATGTGTTTAACTTACAAAAACTCATGTACATTCGTAGTATCTGTAGTTTTCTTTAATTGTATTTTACTTGAATGAAAAGTTTTTTTAAAAAAGGTACCTATGGACATCTCAATTTTGCTGTGTGCTTAAAGCTACTCTAAAAAATAGTCTTTAACAACAATAACAATAATAATAAAATATTATTCTCTTGCTAAAAATGCTTTAGTGGCTTGTCATTGCCTTTGAAATAAAGTCTAACCTTCAGATTATGGGCCACAAAGACCTCTGTGGTTCCTGCGTACTTCAACAACCTCATATCATTGTCATTCCTACCCTAATTTCTATATCCAGACTCATTGATCTCTGTTTACTTGCTCAAACACATCAACTTCTTTCCTGCCTCAAAACATTTATACTTGCTGTTTCATCATGGAATCCTCTAGAACAGACAGTTTCCCCTGATTTCATCTTTTCTCAGCTTCAATTCTATTCTATCCAAGCTGTAATATCTCCCTGATTACACAATTGCACCGGTTTCTTAGTCCCTTTGTTTATTTGCCTATTTATTTGTTATCTGTATTCACCACCAAAATGTAAGCTCTTGTCCCTTTCTCATCATTGTGTTCCCGGCATGTGACAATTAGCTTGGAGTATAGTAGGTACCCATTGAAGTTTTTTGAATGAATGATATATGTGTACAGAGATCAGGAGAACCAAGTGGAATACTGTTATAGATTTTTGGAGTCGCTTACGAATAAGGTATGGGTTAAAGTTTTGAAACTAGAGGAAAGTATGTGGAATTAGACTTAAAAGGGCCTTGCCCTGATCCCTGAGGGCCAGAAAGATTTAAGGGGTAGGCAGAAAAAGAAACAAAAAAATTTATGGATGGGACATATTTGAAACTCGGACTTGGCGGGGGGGAGCAAGGGCAGCATACGTAACCTAAACATCTGTACCCCCATAATATGCTGAAATAAAAGAAAAAAAATTTATGGATATGGAGAGGACACAAAAGGAACTAAGAAGCCAGGATTTTCATGCAAAAAACCATAACAAAACAAAATAAGACAAACAAAAACAAGAAGTGTAGTAGCATGATCTCATAGTAGCCAAGAGGGGTGAAAAATATTGTCAGCTACAACTGAATTTCAAAGCAGCGGTGTGGTTAGTGGCCTTGTGGGAGCAGGTCACTTACTGGAGCAGACAGGTTACAAAGGGCTGAAGAGTGAATGAGAGATAAGAAATTGAGAATAGTAAACAGAGGTCTGGCTTCCAGAAATTTCTGTTGTAAACAGAAACACAATGGGTCAGTAACTAGAGAATTGGATATGAGAGAAGAATTTTGTTTTCTTTTGCTTTAGTATAGAAAAGACTTAGCAAGTTTAAATACTGATTAGAGAGTATCAGTGTTCCTATGGTATCTGACAGGAAAAGGAACCAGAATGAAGACGGCAGAAGTAGTATTAGATAGAAGAAGAGGAATAAGAGTGGGAATCAGAAATATGAATAAACGTACAAGGTATGAAATAAGACAAGATGAGCATAGATGTCCCTGGACCCTATGCTGAGAGTTGCCATCTCAGCATTGGTATGGAAGAGACACATAAATGGGGTATAAAGAGGGAAGAGAAGGAAGACAGGGAAATACATCATAACAGAACCACTGCAGTATGATGGAGCATGCATGCTTGGCACCAACAACATGACATTACATTAATAACGCAAGTATTGTAGCATGCTGTAAAAGACATACTATGTCTATAAGGTCAATGATAGCCATAAGCTCCACTTAAGCATCTTGCAGGGCCAACACTATATGTCACTTAACAGTATGATGCAACCTGGTAGGAGACAAGGCCACCTCAGGACAGATGCAACTTTTATAAACCTTAAAACAAAGCTTATCGTTACAAGAATAGGCTTAAACTCCCCTTAGGAAAGAACATCTAGTAACTGACTTCGACTGAATACAGAAAATACAGGAAAGGGGAAGAATCCTAAATTCTGATAATGGTCTCTGAATGGAGACGTTCCTGGTCAGTTGGTCATCTGACCCCCTGATTGTATCTAGCGCATGCCACCGGCCTGCTGCCCCTGTCTCGTAAGGCCTCTACCAGAATAAACCACCAGGGCATCAAACCGTGTCTAAGACTCATCTCTGCCATGAGTCAGATGGAAGGAGAGAAGTTGCTCCTGCAGCAGCTGTTTAACTAGGACTACCTGAGATCCCCAAACATGACAAGTATGCACAGTCAACCTGAGCTATTGATTAAGGAAATAAATATTTTGGTTTGACATTAATTCCTTTCTCCTTTAATAGACTTTTTTTTTTCATTTGCTAAGTACTTACTATATGTCAAACGCTAGATATTAATACAATGTTATGGAACTGAGTGTTATGTAACTGTTGAAAAATTGATAATATTCTGTTTAAATAAGATTCACAATGCTTTAGGGTAATATATTATTACAAATGACCTTTATGAAAAAAATTTAAAACCATGAGAAAATGTTCATTATAAAAAATGTAGAAAATTCCAGCGTATGTAGTGTAATTTCAAAAAATATTTTAATATAAATAGTAGTCATGTCTGTGTTGTGGCAGTGCTGCTAACTTTTGTTTTGTACATATTTTTCAGTGTTTTCTAAATTTCTACAATAATTAATATATTTATAAAATAAAAATGTTAACACATATTCATAATTATTGCCTTAGGAAAAGCATCTTGAGGTAGACTTATGAGGACCAAAGGACATTCATTTATTTGCTACACATTATCAAATTTCCTTACAAAAATATTGTACCAATTTAGGACACTGCCAGCAAAAATAAATACTTATTGTAAAGAAAGCACATGTGATTCTTAGAAGGAAGCCCATCAGTGATTGTGGCAAAAAGATAGAACAAAATCAATCAGTGAAAAAAGCCTAAGGATTTTCTGTTAATACTCCTTAGTGGTAGCTAATGCGGGGTGGAAGGTGGTAAGTAAATAAGCCAGCTTTCTTGTTCATTCATGGGACAACCCAGAGCTTAGGTATAACACAGTATTTCAGAGGGTCCCCAGCAGGATTGGGCCAAGTGGTGATCTACTAAATAATAGGCCCTTTATTAGCTTTCCTCCTTTTTCTTTTTTTTTAATTAATTTTTTTTTTTCCAATGGCTTGTCTCTGATTAGCTTTCCTCCTTTTTCTGTCTCACTTTCCCACTGCATTACCGTGCTTTCTGGGTTTACTTTCAAAGTTACCACCTTAAACTTAAATCTTGCCTCAGGGTCTGTGTGTTGGCAAACCCAATCTAAGACATCTGGGGAATTACATTAGAAAATATGTGGTGTTTTTGTGTCATTATTTTTTTATGCTTTTAACGAAGGAAATGAAAACACATATGTAAGAATTTCTAACACTTAATTGAGCCACTATTATATTCCTAGCACTGTACTAAACATGTTATATGGACTAATTTATTTAAATCTCACAAGAAATACTAAATGCAATACAAGATTCATGAATAGATAAATCCCTCATTTGTTTATTCAACTAATAATAAGTTCCAACTTCATGAAAGGCACGCCACTCAATGATGACAGAGCTTACCTTTATGGAGCTATAGGGTAGGGGTAGATAGATATCAAACAAACAAACAAACAAACAAAAAAACAAAGAGTTATTTAATTGCAATAGTGAGAAATGCTAAAGAAAAGGGGCAGAGGCTAAGGGGACTTAATGTCATCTATGGAGGCCATTTTCCTGAGGAAATGACATTTAATCTGAGATGAAAATAATAGGTACAAATTTATCAGTTGAAAAGAGGAGGAAACACATTCTAAGCAGGGCCAACAATATGTGAAAATACTTGAGTGGGGAGCTTAGCACTTCCGGGAAACTAGGAGATTGCTGCGGGTGAACTGTGACAAGCAAAGGGGAAGGCAGCTTGTTAGGAAGCCAGGCATTTGGGAAGTTCCCAGGACTGAGAGGCTTTTTGGACGATGGGGAATGCTAGATCTCACACCAACAAGAAATCAAAGCCATTGAAGGATTTTGAACAGCATGCTGGGTTTTGCTATTATTAATATTTTTAAGTATATTTCACTTATGGACTAAGCATCTTATCTAGCCTCAGAAAAAGAAAGGCTTCAGGTCGCTAACAGAGGCTGTAACCTGACTGCTAGAGACCCAGAGACAGGAGACACAGACCTATTTGTTTGGTTCTCAGTGTTGGCCCACTTTTAAAAGTTAGTTTTTAACTAACATCTGGATTTCCCAGATTTCTGGGAGGATCTTCCAGGGTTTTTGTAAAAGGAGAATATCAGGCAACACTAGGTTGGCATTTCCCATGACAACAATCTGCAGTCATGTTTAGATGGTACACCCATTTTCCAGATTACCCAGAGCTCCATATTTATCATGAAGTTGATGCATCATTGCGTATCACAGAGTTAACTGATTTATGTTACTGTCTAGTCAAGTTTGCAATGCCTGCATTATAACATCTGGTACAGTGGACTTCTGTGTCTTTGAGCAAATTAGCTTCTAAATGAGATTATGGATTTCTTATAGACCAAGTTTACCAGGACTGCTGCGGGAAATAACACAGAGCAGGTAAGAGCACAGGCTTTAGATTCAGCTGGTCCTCGATTCTGTGAGAAGCCCTAACCTACAGGACCAATGTCCTCTCCCATCACCTGTTTTCTAAGCCCACTGCTCTTGTCACATCTAGGTATGTGATATTTCCCTAGATATCAAATTTTTCTTGCCTCCCAAGCCTGTACCCTTGTTGTGCAATTAGAGCAGCTTGGTCAGATGGGACAACAGAGAGCTGCTTGCTGGTGGTATATTCACACACTTGACCCAAAGCAGGAGTCAGCAGGAATGGAAGCTGCAGCAAATGAGAGCTGGGAGAATTGTCCTGGAAGGGATTATACAGGATGGCAGAGAACATGGGCAAGACAAGGAGCTAGGACCACAGACCTAACCAGCAATGTTCTGAGGTCTGGAAGCACAAGCAGAAAAAGTAGACTGTGAGTTGATAAAGAGCAATGCTATGAATATTCGTGTCCTCCAAAATTCATATGTTGAAATTCTAATCCCCAAGGTGATGGTATTAGGTGGTGGGACCTTTGGGAGGTATTTAAGTCATGAGGGTGGAGCCTTCGTAATAAGATTAGCACCCTTATAAAAGAGGCCTGAGAGAGCTCCCTTGACCCTTTGTACTTGTGAGATTACACTGAGAAAATACCCATCTATGAACCAGGAAGCAGGGCCTTACCAGACGCCGAATCTGTTGGTGACTTGATCATGGACTTCACAGCATCCAGAACTGAAAAATAAATCTACGTTATGTATAAGCCACCCCATCTATGGTATTTCGTTATATCAGCCTGAACAGACTAAGACAAGCAGATGTTAGGAGATATGGTATCTTAAGACTTTGAGTAGATTCCAGGTTCCTAAGCTGGGAAACCCAACCACTGAAAAGTGTTTTAAATTCCATAAAATGGTGGTATAGTAAGAAAGCCACATTAACAATAGGGAATTGGGGAAGTGGAAGAGAAAGTTTACAGGTCTATTTTAAGAAAAAATGTTATAGATTTTCTGATTTTAGAACCATTTAAAATAAATAATAGAATTCAGTATGTTTTTCTTCTGGGTGTTTTTAGGCTCAGAAGAGATATTATAATAATATCTCACATGTGTATTATTCTATAATATTTATAAAACATATTGGCATATATTATCATTATTATCACTGCTTTACATAACTTGAACATTTAATTGTACTGCTTGGGTTGTTTTGCATCCTGCTACCAATAAAATCAAATTACAGTACACACTCACACCCATGCACACATATTTTTTTAATCCCATTTATTTTTTTTTCATACTACTTTTTAACTTCTGTTACTTTGTTCCATTTTAGTACTCTCTGGAAATCCTTTCTGGAGCAAAGTAGTGGTATAAAGATACAAGTGCCATTCAACATCATGAGGTTTATCTTCTGGAAGATTTATATTATTTTAGTTATCATCCATAGACTTAGAAAGAAAATACTGGCAACCTTTAAATAAAAGATTCCTATTCCCATTAAATGTCATCTTATCTGATGATACCAAATGTCATAATAATCATTTCAGAGGTTTAAAATATTAAGAAATGTTAACAGGCCCCAAATTGTGTACTGACACATGTATGTCTGAGCTTTTGAGCAGGTTCACAAATGTACTCCCAAGTTCCACCCTTGCAAATAATTCTGCCACATCTTCTATTAGTCTAGTTGCTCTCTCTCCATCATTACACTAAGCAGAGATGACCTTTGTTCTTTATCTCAGTCACTGAGCACAAAGAAGAGAAAGCAAGAAATATCCCTTGAGTCTTTTGCCTCTGATACTGTCCCAATATGGCTCTTTCAAGGCTGAATCAATTGCTAGTTTAAGTAAAAGCTATAAATAATTTTAAAACATCTTTACTTGAATGAGTTAATAGCATTTGATAAATCATGCAACATAAATCAATAAAATATACCCAAATGAACTAACATACTGGAACATACTTCTCATTTAACCGGGCTTGAAATCTAGACCAAATTCTTAAATCTAGAATTAAAAAAAAAAAAAGAAGGAAGGAAATTAGGGCCTTGCAATGTTGCATAGATATTTAGAATATGTAAACTAGATTAAGAAATCAAACAACTTATGATCCTTACTAAACCTGCAAATTGAAAAACATTAACATCTTCCTTGGCACAACATGGTTTTCAAATCTATATGACATCGCTTGGCTCCATTTTTAGTCAGCATAATTTTGGCTTCTATCCTTACATGGATAACAGCCAAATTCATCTGTCTTCTATGTCCAATCCTAGCATCTTTGTTTAGTTCCTTGACTGAAATTCTGTTTTAAATAGCCTGAAACATTACTGTAAAGAAAGAGATTTTCATGAGCAATTTGAGGTATCATTGTCAAATCATATAGTTATCATCTGAAGCTTTGTTTTCAATTCAGTGGTTTGAAGAGCGTAGCTTTCTTTCTATAACTTGCTTAGAGATTTCCATGCCTCCTTTCATCAGAAATTGCTTTGATTAATATAATTCTCTTTCTGCTATGATTGCTTTTGCTAGCCACTGCCCTCTTTGATGAGCGAAAAATATAGGTGCTATATTTCTCAGGAAGGCTAAGTTTGAGGGCAATGTGTGCATTCTTATTGCCACAATTACTTTTAAAGCTTGAGGTTTCACATGTGTTTATAAAACCTGGAAAATTATTTTGCAGGTCTTGGGCCTGTTTGCCAGCAAATTCATCCCTCAAACATTTGATCCCTGAAGGCTGATTTCCTTGGCTTCTAGGCCAGCTAACTTCTGACTTGGGTCAGTCAAATGGAGGTGAAGATGAGAGATGGAAGGAGGGAGGAGAGAAGCAACTGGAATATAACCTGCTTTGCTGGTAGCATCTTGTCTCTTCTGCAACTCCAGCTGCCACAGGATAGCCCCACAATGGTTGTATAAACCAAGGTGACCCCTGATTCTGGGCTCCAGTTTTACCATTGCTTCCCTTGGATTCTCCAGCCCAAGGATGTTAGTGAATTCTTGATGATGTTAATCTGTAGATTACTCTGTTGCCAATTATTGTTCTCAGCTATTCTACCACCTGTGTAATCAATTCCCAGCATTAATTATTTTTTCTGAAAACTCTTAAAGTGGATTATGTTTTACTGGGTAGAGCTCAGTTGAATAAGCATCCATTCTTGGCTAAATATAAATAGGGAAATTTTAAGGTTAGCAAATTAATTACTGGCACTAACAGAAGAGGAATTTATGAAGGCTAGTGTATCAAATAGACTTCATAAATGCTAGTCATGTATTTACAATAAAAGTCACTAACTGAAATAATCCTATATAACTTTCTAATAATAGGATTGCAATTCAGAAGGAGGTTAATTGGACTAGATATTTAGAAATATCAAATATTAATCAATTACTGGAGACATTTAAAATTTGTTAGGAAAAAAATTGAGTTCTTAGTAAGATATTATCGCATGGTATATAAAAATTAATTACCTTTTCTAATTTACAAAGGTAGTTTTTTGTGTGAACATTTCCCCCTAAATTTTTTCATGCCAGGGAGAAAACCCCAATTGAACTCATATAAAACATAAATAATGGCAATTAATTATAATGCTAGTATAATTAAATCTGAAAACTGATATATAAAAAATAAAAAAGACATGAAAAAGCTAAAAATGCCTATGGCTAATTAAATCAAGTCATTACTACTAAAATAACTGGATCAAGTTTCAGCAATAAGGCCTTTTCTTTTGTAACTATTTGTTCTTTTCCTAATTTGACTCTAGATAATACTTATTGTATCACAAAAGATCTTCACCTTTTGGGGTGTACCACAAGTGAATATGGTGCTCTTAAGTGTTAAAAATTACCTTAAAATAATTTAATGTTCAATGTTCTCTGCAAAGTAAAGGCTTTGTTTTTACTTTTGTATCTGTTTTAACTATGTAATCATACATTAATATGCAATACATTTTTGTCAGTCCTTATATATGATTTTTATATGTCACTTATATGTACATACAGTCACATTCAGAAAACATTTCAGAAGGAATTCCTTATTTGGTCTTTCATGTGAAAGTGATAACATTCAAACACATCAAAATGATATGCAAAGCCAAAGTAAATAGAGAATATGCCCAATCCCTATATGACTCCCTCCTGGTCACAGTGAGTGCCTTGGATAGAGAAGGCAATGGAAAGAAGCAGAGGGACAGTGGCCAAAGTGTTGATGTGCACAAATAGACCTGATCAAAATATGTTCCTGTGACCTCCTTCATTCTCATATCTATTTAAAGCTTTGTATGAAAATGATTTAAAATGCCTTAGTTACCAAATGATCATTTTCCATGAGAGTTGGTTCTGCTTAGATGTCATCTGGCAAAAGATCGTGAAGCAGAAAGATTTCCCATGTTGTCACCACACTCATACTGAAGAATTCCAGTAACTGACAAAGCTATTCTTAGAAGCCACTCTGGTCAACTCCTTCCCCTACAAACCTTACTATGGATAAAATAAAAAGGAAAACTTCTTTATGATGTGGATTTATATAGTCCTATTTCTGTCAAACTGACATATTGTCAATAGTAACATATCTGTTTTTCCAAATGATATGTAAATTAAAAACATTAAAAAAACAAATAGTCCTTTAAAAACATTTATTTTTATGCTAGTAAAAGGTGCATGAGTAGTGATTTCTCTGTACAAAGTGTAGGTACCAAGTTCTTTCTAATCCATCATACCACTCCTTCAAACTTCTCAATTTTTTTTTTTATTTTTCCTAGATATTATGGCAGTAACCCTACTCAGATTCGAATTTGAGTGGTGCTTCTTGATTTCTAATGTGCGTATAAATCACCTGGGGATTTTGTGAAGATGACTGTTTTGATTCAGTTGGACTGGGATATGGCCTGAGATTCTACATTTCTAACAAGCTTTTAGGTGATATCCATGTGCTGGTCTGTAGAACGCATTTTGAATAGCAAGGAATGAAATTTCTCATCTCTCTTCCCTGTAAACTACATGCTCCCTGAAGACAAGAACTGTGCCTTGCTTGTTTCTGGGTACACAGTAACACATAGTAAATATACTCCCATGAAGCATTTATTGCATAAGTGTTCTTATCATTCATTCCTTGTACCCTAGGAAAATAATGTGTTAGTTTTCTATAAAAGCAGAATGAAAACTCCAAAAGTAAGATGTTTTCATATGTAAGGGAATATATCTCAGCCATATTAAATTTATATGTACACACACATACTATTATTCTAGCTTTAAAACAGCTGTATTGAAACAAACACCACATGTACTCACTTTTAAATTGGAACTAATTGATCAACACTCATGTGTACATATAGTAGTAAAAGTCAATGGAAATGAAGCAGGTGGGAGGGGGAAGAGGGAATGGATAAATTCACACCTAACGGGTACAATGCACACTAGCTGGGTGATGGACACACTTATAGCTTTGACTCAAACTGTACAAAATCAGTTCATGTAACTAAAATGCTTGTGCCACCATAATATTCTAAAATAAAAAAGGGGGTGGACAGGTGTATTGGAATTCCTATGGACAAATCATACCTCATAAATGCTTTATCCTTAAACATTAGCATTGTAAAAGTACACTGTAGTGAAAAGTAAATAATAAGTATGAGAAGTATTATCCTAGAGAGAAGGAAGATATAATAGGCAAATGTTGAAGCATTAATAATTTTTAGATATATATGGCATTATATTTTAAGAATGTAGAGTGGATTCCTATAAAATATAAAAGAAATTATAGAATTAATCAATGTAGCTCAACCAATCTAGTATTTTTCCTAGCTTTGAATTTAGAATTGCATAATAGAATCAACTCTAAATATTAGGAAAACCAAAATTTTCTGTGTTAGAACATTTTTTGTGTGGGAGTGAAGGTTAGGGTGCTTAAGCTGATACAGATTTCTTGTTTTCATTTAATAAATTTCTAAATTCTTTTGACTTCATGTGTAGGAGATGACATAATACTTTGTGTGAAAGGTGGTTCTAGAATATTCTGCAAATTAAAGCATAACATGGGGAGTGTGACAAACACACACACTTTCTCAATATTTTCCTTTTCTGCTTCTCTTTCCTCAGATTGACTTATAGCAAATCCCAATGCTAATAGAAACCAAAAGAATCACTAAGAATTCTGAGAACCACACACCCTTGTTGCCCTTTAGTACTTCTTGCCTTTTCTGATTCATTCCTCCTCTTCCTCTTTTTTCCCCTCTCCCTCCTCTCTCACTCTCTCTGTCTTAGTAATAAGAAAGAGAAAATATTGAGATTACAGTCTATAGGGTTCTGGTCAAAAAAGAAGTGGAAGAAAGATAGTAAGGATTCAGAGAATGACAACTGCTATTTTACTTAATCTGTTAGTATCCATATGCCTGTAAGTATGAAGTTGAATTGTTTCTATTGGAAAGTTGTTTTCTAAAACGCTAAGCTTTTTTGGATGTTGATGGCTGAAGTACGACAGCTCATATGTATCGTTGAATACTCTGACAGCATGAAAAAATTTACTGGCTCCTGGATGTTTTATCTTAATGTACCTACAAGTGTCACATTATATTACAGTTTCTTCATGCTTAAAAGGGTTTCCATTGTTGTATAAAAGAGTTTTGTCTGGTTTCACCTCATGATTTTCTCATTGGGGCTTTCTGCCCCATCATGAAGTAATTTATTTTCAGAATGACTCCCAATCTCTGTATGTGGCAGCATTTTCATCCATGTGTTTAAATGTGATAAATTGCTTTCTATCAGTTATATTTATAGAATTCTTTACAGAAAATAAAAACAAAATGTATTGGTACTATTATCAATTTATGTTTTAAAAATTAAAAGCATAAACTGCATGTTCGTATCTGAAATAACATTTATAATCATAAACATAATAAGAAACAATACCTATTTATGCATATCACAATGCTATCATCATGTTAGTTTCTCAATATTTATTGGTAACAAAAATAATGAAGAATGTCCATATCCCTATTAATACCACTCAGTAAATTTTCCAGTTTTTATTTCTCCCAATCCAAACTTTATATGGGTCATATTATATAATTAGACCAAATAAAGTCTCATTTATAATTATCTTGTCATCATTTTTTAGAATTTGATAATACCACATCTACTCAAGGATACAGTAACTCAGCTCTCAGATATAAAACCAAAGTATTCTAAGCAGGAATGTGTTAGTTTGTATCAAGATAAACTAAAAATCTCAAACACTCCGTTTCCAAGATCACTTCAGAGAAATAAAAAGGCACTTAGCAGCCAGGAAATCCTATCCTATAGGATAACAAAAAAGAAATGGCCATTCAGATCAAAAGATACGGGTGCTACTTTTTCTCTCCAATATGTCTGAATAGGTTTTATTTATAAAGACACTCCTCAAAAAGTAGTATACATTTTACATATTCAAGAATACTTACGAAAAGAGTAATTATCCAACATGTCTTTGACTATTAAGGAAAAAAAGAACAGAACTTATAATGGGGCTACAATATAAACTTTATTTCATTTACATATTTGAGGTAAATTGTTGCAAAACCAATAGGATTTGTTGAAAACAATTTTATCTTTGCAATGTGTAGGCACAAAGCAATGTTATTCATTGTTTTCTTTCTACTAGCATAGACCTTTTAAAAATCTTTGTAATGAAATATTTGATGGGTTACTATAGGTTACAGGAACTACAGCAGCCATGTGGAGACCATTCTGAGGGAGAAGAGTTCCAAACTTCTCTGGGTGACTTGTGGCTGAGCTGCCTTCTTTGCTGTGGCTCGTTTTCCTAAGGAATGGACAGAGAATGAATTAACCAAGATGAGAGAGGAAGAGGGGGAAAAGGTGTATTGGTTAAAATTAGACAAATAGGGCAAGGAAAACTTTAAGATATTACTGCCAAATTTGGATCTAGAATTATTCAAAAGAGTTTAGCTTTTACAAGAAGTCAACAGGTTATTATTATCTTA
The DNA here is from genome assembly GCF_000956105.1 of Propithecus coquereli. Lineage (NCBI taxonomy): Eukaryota > Metazoa > Chordata > Mammalia > Primates > Indriidae > Propithecus > Propithecus coquereli. Next base: position 5,030,177 of record NW_012148319.1, read on the forward strand.
CAATACTTTTAGTGGACTTTTTCCTCAATTGCTATGACTTTTCATACAGTCTTAAATCTAGCTATTGATTTAAGAATCTAGGCCTGAAAATAGCATTATAGAAAATTCATAATTCTTCCTATAGTCAAATGCTATACATTAATACTCATTTCATAACTTTCACTGTAATAGTGAGAATATACATTATTATATGTTTAACACATTATATATTTAACCTGGTGGCAAAAATGGAGTCTGAAAAAGAATTTGAATGGGTTCTTTAAAAAAGAAAGAAAGAAAGTGTGGGAAAGAACTCTCTGACATTTAGTTCATCTAAGTGGCTCTTCTCAATTAGAGCATCCAGTGAATATTATCCTCCAAAGTATATTTTATTTACTGACCACAATATTCATTTGATACGTGTGATTAAATAATCTCAACTGGTCCTAAAACTTTCTTAATTCAATTCCTCTTTTCTTCCATGAACTTACACAGCTGTTTAGTTCTTTTGTAAACAGGGAAGGCTAGGCACTCTTACACAGATCTTTTTAGCATATGAAACATATTGACATGAATATAACATATGTGCCAAAGCAATATTATTCAGCTAACATTTCAATGAAATGCAACATAAAATTTTAAATTACATATTTCTGCATGTGTTCGATTCTTGTTTACTGTATCTTATCCAGAAAAAAAAGAAGACTCTTATTATGAAAAACTATCTCTAATATCTTTGCATTTTAATATCATCAGGAAGGAATGGTTGTAACTAGTCATTTATCTTACAATTGCTCTAAAGTTACAGGTAGCAACATAATTTCAGTTGATGAGGACTTCTGATTTCTATGGCAGTTGTCCAGAAGTACACTGACAGACACAGGTATATCAAACACAGAAAGCAAGTAAAATGTCACATAATCTCATTCATATATGGAATCTAAAAAAGGTGATCTCATGGAAGTAGAGAGTAGAACAGAGATTACCGGAGATGGGGGGTGAGGGAGAAGGGGAGAGTTTGGCTAATGGGTACAAAGTTATAGTTAGATAGGAGGAATAAGTTTTGGTGTTCTTTTGCACAGTAGGGTGACTATAGTTAACAATAATGTATTGTACATTTCAAAACAGCTAGAAGAGGGAATTTTGAATGTTCTCACCACAAAGAAATGATAAATATCTGAGGTGATGGATATACTAAATGCTCTGATTTGATCACTGCACGGTATATACATATACTGAAACATCACATTGTACCACCTAAATATGCAAAGTGATTATGTATCAATTAAAAATTTTTAAAAAACAAGGAAAGCAGGTAGGATCATTTTGTTTACTGGAGCTGCAAAGCAAAAGATACAGGCTCACCACACTGGTGAAAGGATATCACCTTAAGCAAATCTGTTACATCTTCTCACCTTGGTTTCTCCAAATAGACTACATAGCATTTTTCTTTCTCAGGTATTATAGAATGGTGTGATTATTGATTGCTTACTGTTTATGATAAAAAAGGCATAACATGTACTGTATTAAACTATATACATATTTTTCTTTTTAATCTTATTTTTAAAATCCCCATTCATGAAATCTTTTTATGATTTAACACTTATCGTTTGTTGCCAGGAATAAAAGTATCCTCTACTAAAATATTTTACATATGCCTTTTATTTTTTATTTATTGTGTAAGTATGTAGGATCATCAATACCCTAACTGAAATGTAGTGTTACACTACTATCTAGTTTTTAATAGCTGCACAATTGGGGATTTGCTAGGATTTAATTTTCATAGCACTGTGAATAACTGCAAATGTCTTAATACATACTTTAATAATATGTCCTTTCATTGCTACAATGCTCTACATAAGCAAATATCTCAGAGTGTAACATAAAGGAGTCTCAAAAATTGAACAGATCCTAGAAGTCAGAAACAGGCAGCTATTTTTTCCAAAGTGTTAGTATCGATTTTCAGATGTTGAACACAACCTGAATGAGGAAGAAAAGCTAGATAGAAGCATGGGGTATGAATTATGTCAACTGCACAGGACATTTCAGATTATGATCCATGTAAATTATATTTGCTAAAGTAACCTACTGTTTTATGGATGTCCTCTGTATGATAATAGTTTTACTTTTCCTACCTTACCTAAGGGTAAAAGTTAAAAATAGTAACAACGTGTATTGCAATCTCACCCAAGCAAGGAGGAGGGGCGAGGAACTGATACCAACTGAGCACCTGACTCCTTGGGAAGGAGCGGTAAAAGGTCTCTCTATACACCAAAGAACTTCAGGGGAGGTGCTAGGACACTAGATATTTTGCAATATGCAGTAAAAGCTCCCTTAGTAAAGTGCTTTTGTAATCTGATCTCTCTTGCTTTCTCTCTCTCTCTCTTTTTTTATGAATAAAAGTGAGGCACTGGCTGACTTCCTTGCTTATATGACTGTTCTAGGATCCCTAATCTTCAGGAGGTATCAGTGCTGCTGACTTAAATCATTCTGGTTATCATTTAGCCTCTGCCCTTCCTCAGAGGGGACTTCACAAGAAATAGGGACTTTTAGGTAAATAAAATTTATGCTGACATTCTCCACAGTCGGGCTGACTTTGAATTCTGATTAAGAGAAGGAAGTCCTATTTGGGACTGGTCTCTGAGCCCTATGATTTCCTTAACAGTCCTCCCTCAGTTTTTGCTGGCTCTAAGGGTTTCTGCATGACTTTATTTGAATACTAGTTAAGTACTAAGAGAAGCCTGAGAAATACCCCTTCCAGCAATTTCTAGCTCTGATGGGCCTGAGAAGTAAGTTTTAAAATGTACCAGGTTTAATTTTTTTAAAAAATGTTCCATTCATTCTCCCTTGCAACCTTTTGAACAACGGGATTTTTTTTCCCAAAAAGATCCATGCAGATTAATTGGATAATTTTCTTGAGGGGGGAATTGAAATGGCAATTGAACTTCCTCTTCAATCAGAAACTCCATGACTTTTAGCCTGATCTTTGTTGCTCCATAGGGCTGTCAGCTTGTTAAGGAGCCTCTGGTGCCATTACACAATTTTGTGCTGTGTAAAAGCAGAGACATCAATGTTTGGGCAATTCTACAGTCTGACTAGAGTTTCTGGTTTGTTTCCTGGAAGGAGCTTTGTTAATACCCACAGTGAAGCGGTCTTAATGAAACTCCATTGCTGGTGGCTAAAGGGCTTCCTGTGTGTAGTTAGAACATGGAGAGGAGGTTAATTGAGACCCTTCTCACTATGCCCAGGGGGAGCATTGTTAGCATCCAGGAGAATTTGGTTTCTGGAGTTTCCGTGTGCACAGATTCCATAGTATGTTATCCATTGCCAGTGGGATAAAAGGAGAGGTTTTTGAAAAGAATTGATACGATGATTCTCATATGAACAATGCTTCACGTGATAGGCATGAACAAGACCAATCTAAAGATAAGTATTTCAAAAGGAAAGAAAAAGTTAATTCTGTCCTGTGGGGTAAAGCTTAACAAGAACAGGAAGATAACTTGGATGAATTTGTGTCATAGATTCATTCATAACAACAACAGCAATAGCAACAAAAGAACAAGATATCCTCATCAATTATTAGAGCTGATTTGTAAGAAACTAGCCCAAATTTGTGCATTTGCAATATCTTATTTATCAGTGAAAATCTTGGTTTCACATAAACTTTTAATCTTGCCTGCCTGCTCCTCATCTGAATAAGCTGAAACATACACACATACACACACCCATAATTGCTTACCTTCAGAAATATTATTTGAGAGTCCACACAGAAAAAAGATGATTTAAAATATGCGAATATTACTTTTCTTTTAGGCTAGTACCCTTTTTTGCAAGTTTCACTATTTTTCACTAGGATTTTACTGAACTATTTTAGTATTTGACAAGAAGATGCCTATGTATATTTATTAATCTTTTAACCTAAAGGTTTCTAATTTATTGTGAAACACAGTTAAATCCAACTTAGTCTCATACAAGTGAAATTCTTGGGTTTTGCTTTGACATCTGCTTGCCTAAAGCCAAGAAAGCAATCCTTTAATTCATTCCACCAGATCCTAGCAAAATTTCCTGAGTAGTACTAGATAGATTTATAGATAATTTCCCAAATATTATAGATTTCTTTATCAGAAAGTACTTTTAATGATTATTCTAATTTTTAAACATTTTATTCCAATATGGTAATTCAGTCCCATTAGATATGAACAATTACTGATTGCTGTTCTTCCTACAGCAACCAGTTACATTAATGAGTGGCTTTATGAAGTTGTCCCTCAGTTCTTTTGTAGTTATACTCAAAATTTAGTTATACTCTTATTAATCCCATAATCATAAATAATTTGTCTTATTTCTTATGATTCATGGACATAGTTATAAGAAAAAAGCTAGGAAATTATCAGGGATTTAGAAATCTCACTATATTCTTTAGTAGTAGATGCATATTTATATGTTGGTATTTTTTAATAGTAGACACACATATATGCTGGCTGGGCACATTCTGCATGAGCACTCACATCTATCTAATGTTAGATGTCAGTTTGATATACAATATTTGCATCATTGTGATAAACACTGAAGAGAATAGATTCAAGAAAAATAAATATCAAATTTTATGTGTCTTTCCAAATATGTAAAAATGTGTAGAGTTAAAATTTGACCTCAGTTAATTCTGACTATCCAATTCAGATTCTAGCTAAGAGGCATGGTTTCAAAGTTCCACTTATGAGAACTCCCTGTCCACTTCTAACATTTTGACTTATTCAACTCAAATAATGAGTCAGAAATCAAAAAGCAATTAAACTAAGTGCAATTAAATTCAGTATGTCAGTCTTATATTCAGGTCAGAAAAGAAATGAAAATTAAAGAAAGTGCCAAATTTGACTGATCATTGAAAAGATAAAGCCTAAGACTTTAGGTTTAACTGGTGTACAGTAATTTAAATCTCAAACTCTTATAGACAAATGTTTTGAAATATTGAAATGATTCTTTTCTTTTTAGAAAAATAAAAGCTTTCAAGCAAGTATAAATTTTGTATTTTTCTCACAAGACCAACTTCTACTAGACATTATGCCACATATGAATGGTAATCTCCTCTTCAGAACTATTCCTGATCATTCTCACAATATTTCCATCTTTTCGTACATTAGCCTGACTCAAATACCTGTCCTAATCACATATTTTTCATAATCACATGCTGTCAGCTGCAAACTTTCTTAGAATAACTCCTTCATCTACTATTTTCAGAAAACAAAACTAGTCCACTTAAAAACATTTTCTTTATCCTTCTATTTTTTTCTTTCTTATATTCTTCTATTTTCTTCTATCCTTTTTTATCCTTCCTTCTCTATCCTTCCAATTTGGGGTTTTTTGGTTGTATAGATGGATATTTCTAGGCCCTTAAGTATTACATATGGACTTCTTATTTAGACAATGGTACATTAGCTTGTACCAACTAATTCTTCCACCAAGGACTACGACAAAAACTGCATGATATATGTATGTATATGTCTGTATATGCATGTATGTGCGTGCGTGTGTGTGTGTGTGTGTGTGTATGACATGGGAGAGTGACTGAAGCAGTCAAGACTTGAGGAACCAAGATACTAGAGAGAAAAAAAGCATTGAAAGATGAACCCAGTATTTAGCACCATTTTTTCCCTTGAGGCATTTGTTAATTATTAGTATCTGAGAGACTAAGAAGATTATTGGGATATTAGAAGTATTATAAGGCTGAGAAAACAAAATTGGATTTTAAGAACCACCAAGGAGAAAGGACCCCTACCTCTAGTCTTTTGGTTGGAACTCTAAGTGTATACACTCAAGAATTAAGGATATACAAGAAATAAACCATCTCTTACAAGATTGAAACCCAGCCACAAATTATATGAATCTTAATTACAGACTGAGCTTCTTTCAACATGGGAAGGAGAAGCTTTTTCTTGGGGTTGGGGAATCAATATTTGAATTGTATTAGGGCGATCTGCGCCTAGCCTGAGTGCCTTTCAGCATTAGAAGTAAATACTCTCTAGAGGAAGATTACATTAGTCAGATTCTTGGCCACAAATTATCTCTACAACTTTTCATACATAATATTTGACATTTAATATAAAAGTTACCAGGTATACTAGGACAAGAAACAAACCAACCAACAAACAAAAGGCCCAACCCTGAGAGAACAAACAGATAATAGAATTAGACCCACAAGCATTTATTACTGGAAATACCGAAGTTATCAGACATAAAAAACATGCTCAAGAAAATAAGGGACACTGTTGAAAATTTCAGCCAAAAAAACTGGTCTGTGTATCTGTGTAAAATAAACAAATGGATATTCTAAAATCAAAAATAACAATAAGGAATTCAGAATTCAATAGATAAGTTTAATAGCAGACTAACTTCTTCTAACTGTTTTACCTTCTACAGAGTGATGGATTAGCTGTGATTAACATGAGTTAGGTGAAAAATTTTTAAACAGGACATAACTATTGAAGAATAGAGCGTTGGTGAACATAAATTCAGGAGAATACATGCAAACAGGTACAGAGAGAATGAAGGATGTAACACACAAAAAACAACAAGAAATCCATATGAGACATGGTGAAATGCCTAAGTATATTTACGTGAATATCAGAAAAATAGAAAAAGGAAAATAGGGAAAGGAATATTCAAAGAGTCGATAGAAGAGAATTTTCCAAAACTGAACACTGACAATGAAACACAAAATAAATACAAAGAAAACCGTACTTTGGTACATCATGACTATTTAAAATCAAAGTGAGCATCTTACACGCATCCAGAGATTATAACTACTTATAATCCAGATATTATAAATATATCATATTCAAAGCAGTAACAGTATGACCAATAACTTTTTCTCAACAGTTATAATAGAAACCATAGGACAGTGAAATGACATTTTTCAATGTGCCAGCCTAGAATTCCATTATTTAATAACACAGAAAATATAACCCATAAATGAAGGCTAAATAAATACATTTTTATAAACTAAGCAGAGTCATTAAATAGCTAAGGAAGTTCCTCAGAAATACAGAAGTAAGAGCTTGCAGGAAAGCATATAAAACAACAAAAAGAGTAGAACTATGGGGTAAATCCAAGTGAATATTGATAATCTAAATCAATAACAATAAAATCTTGTGAAGTTTAAAAATATGCTTATCACATATGCAACACAATCTGTGTGGCCTCCACACTAAAAATTTACAGAACACTATTGAAAGAAATAACAATTAATTGGTGGAATATGCCATCTTTACCAATTAAAAGACTCAATATCACTGTGTCAATTGTCACTCAAAGTAGCCTTTCAGTAGAATCCCAATCAAAATTGCAGAAAAATTTTTGTGTGGAAATTTAAAAGCTGATTCTAATATTAATTTCTATGGAAATGAATAGGACCTAAAATAGTCAAAACAACCTTCAAGAAGAATAAAGCTAGAGGATTTCCACTGCAAAATATCAAGATTTATTATAAAGTTACAATAAGTAAGGCAGTGTGATATTGACCCAAATGCACTTCTACAATGGGAGGAGGGAAAGGTTGTAATCTTTCCTAATAAATGGTGGTGAATTAATTGGATATTTGCATGAGAAAACATGAATTTTTCCCTACCTTATACCGTATACAAAGATTAGTTCAAGTGGATGGATCATAGAGGAATGTGAAAATTAAAACTCTATATCTTCCAGATAATAGCAGAGGAAATTATCTCTATGACTGAGTTAGGCATACTTCTTAAATAAGACATACTAATAATAAGACATAATAATAATAATAAGACATAATAATACTTCTTAAATAAGACATAAAAGACCACTAGCCATGAAATTATATATATGTATATATATATATATACATATAAAGTTTCACTAAAATCAATAACTTCTGTTTACCCAAATATACCATTAAAAAAGTGGAATGCAAATCATAAACTAGGAAAAGATATTTACAATGTATATGTTCAACAAAAGACTCAAATCCATAACACATTTAGGAATTCAACCAAAATAAGATGACAACTAAATTTAAAAATGGGCCAAAAAATAAAAATAAAAACCCTCAACAGGCACTTCACACACTCAAAAATATTCAAAAGAACAATAAACATATAAAAATATATTCAACATCATTAGAAAATAGGGAAATGAAAACTAAAACCACAATGTTATACCACAAATATTATACCACAATATACTCACAAAAATGGTTACAGTTGAAAAGATAGGCAATACAAAATGACATGAAAAATGGATCAAATGTAAATCTATACAGTACTTTTGTGAGTATAACTTGGTACAAGCACTCTTCAAATGTTTAGCATTATCTGATGAAATTAAATATATGCCTAGTCTATTATCTATCAATGCCACTCCTGTGAGTATACCCAACAGAAATTGAGTGTGCATGTCCACCAAAAGACATGTATAGATGAACAGATTGATACATAGATTGTAGATGGATAGCTAGACAGAGTGATATAAATATGCATACATACATATGAGCATGCATACATACATATATACAAGCATACATAAAACTAGAAGAGGCTTCTGGGCAAAATTAAAGCTTATAAAAGAAAGGGAGGCAAACAAAATGAGGCCAGACTGAACAGCTCAGGGGTAAGGTAGGCAGGGAGACAATAATTTTTCTACTCCATCTATTCCACATTCAGCCATAAGACATCCTGCACAAGGCCAATAAAAGCAGGTTAAAATGGAATAAATGTACTGTACAGCAGTGGGTAGATGACAAAGTTCTACAATGCTCTTTGTAAACCATATTGAAAATGTGGGGGGAAAAGTTATGTAGCTCCAAGTTGTTTACAGTGATTCCCTGTCAGAAAAACACTTTCAATATTATGTATTTCTATAGTGATAGAACTTTTTTAAGTAACATTTCTACGTTCTTATATAAGTTAAAATAAAAAATTTAAAAAGCATAAAATCTATGTAAAATTTCATAATAGCAAAAGTAAAAAAGCAGAAAATGGATAAATATTATTAAAATGTTTTAATAGTTCTAAGGTCCTTGCATTATCTGGAAAGTAAAAGTATCAATTTACATTAGTTTTTGTAAGTCAAGTATAAATATCATAATCTCTCAAAAAGTCGTAAAAAATGTATATAAGCTAATAGCGTGGAAGACGTTGAATAATAAAAAGCGCTCAGATTATTCAAAGGCAGGCAAAAAAAGAGGAAGGGGAAGGAACACAAAACAGTTGGGACAAACAGAAAACAGGTAGTAGATTAAACCCAAATATATCATTAATTATATTGAACTTACATGAATTAACTACCCTAATTAAAATGCAACAATTAGACTGGATTTAAAAGAAAAACTATATGCTGCTTACAGAGACACATTAAATATAAGATTGCAGAAAAACTGAAAGAGAAAGGATGTAAAAAATATGCCATGTAAATACCAAGCAAAAACATAGCTAGTGTATCTATGTTAATAACAAACAAAATAGACTTTAAGACAAGTGGTATTGTTAGAAATAAAGAAATTTCATAATAAAAGTACTAGGATTTTAAAATTCTCTATTTTATGTAGTAATATAAATAAAGAAGTCTAATAACATAGACTTCCTGGCAAAAGAATAATAAATAATAAAAAATAACAAGGTCCAATATCTCCTCTTACAAAGTAAAGTACTTGGGTTTTGTGG
>NW_012148319.1:5041368-5041990 GCF_000956105.1 Propithecus coquereli
TGCAGTCCCACCAGCAGTGTATGAGTGTTCCTATCTCTCCACATCCACGCCAACATTTATCATGGTCTCTTTTTAATCTTTCTATCCCACACTGCAGCCAAACTTTCCCTTGAAACCCTCCTGTGACATCGATTTCCATTGCCCTAATTTTTCCTGATATACCTATTTTATTCTATTTAATTTTTAGTTTACTAGGACAGTTCTTCTCCCTTTGTCTTTTCCTTCCAAGTAAGCAGACAGACCTTGAAAGTTGAAGATAGAATTCCCTTTTCTCCCTACGCTGACTCTCTGCAGTCTCGCTAACATTGGCATCATCATATATTTATTTCGGTCAATAAGTCCCAAGTTTCACTTACAGCCCTGCACCTCTCTCTGCCTATTAACACTGCCGTATAAATGTTTTACTAATTAGTTACCAACGTCTACACATTCTACCCCTGGAAATGCGTCTGAAATCTTATCATTTGTTTTCCCAGTGTCCCTACTCTAGCTTAGATATCAAATATTTATCATGTTATCTAATGTAATAGTTATTTTTCTAGCCTTCAGCCTTGCATCTCCAAACTAAAGTCAGTAGAACTTCATTTCCCCAGGTGCGTTTTTTTTTTTTTTTTTTTTTTTT
>NW_012148319.1:5042040-5042511 GCF_000956105.1 Propithecus coquereli
AGTCTTTGATACATTTTTGGGTATGTACTGTACCTTGTTTTATAACTTGTTGTATCTTTCACATCATATAGCAGAGTACTTACCCTTAATAAATGCTCAAAAAATAATAGCTGAATGACTAAATAGAAGGAAATTTGTAGCACCTTCCATGAGATCTAGTTTCTTTGTCCTGCCCTGGAGCTTTGAAAATCCCATTTTTGTTTCATAATAATTAGTTATGATCAGACAACATAGGTATTATTTTATATTTTCATATATGGGTAAATAGGTTGTATTGATTGGTCGTTAAAACATCCAGAACTTAGAAAGGGCTTAGTTAACTTACAAGTAAAGAAAACTGATTTTCAGAAAGCTACTTTTTCTATTTACTTGCATGTAACAGATATCCAATAGAAGCTGATAATCATTAATTCTTATCTGTCATTTATGTTCACTAAACATAGATATTATAATCATTCCTTGATTAGAATT
>NW_012148319.1:5044233-5053579 GCF_000956105.1 Propithecus coquereli
GGGTCTTGTTCTTGCTCAGGCTGGTCTCGAACTCCTGATCTCAGGCAATCCTCCCGCCTCGGCCTCCCAGAGTGCTAGGATTACAGGCGTGAGCCACCGCGCCCGGCCTCCCCAGGTGCATTTTTTACAGAAGACTAACACCAAGAGGTAGACATTACTTAAAGAGAGAAATTCCGGGGTCAAAAATGTTTAAGTAGTGCTACATCTTAGAGCCTGTTTGGGAAGAAGCATGATGAATATTAGCACATGAGAGGCTCTAAGAAGTAATCTTTAAGAATCTATTATTTAATCATGTATTTTCTGGAATACACTTGTGCAAATGTTGTGCTGGATTTGCTACATTTGCTGCTCTGGTGCCTCATTGTCTACAGACCAATCTTCTTGCTTCCATCCTCCAAAGCCTTCACTATACCATGCATCAAAGTTCATTCCACATGTAATAGTTTTTTTTAAGAGAGAATGAGCTGCCTCATTCATCTTTTATTTTTCCATAGTGCTAATCATGATCCATTGTACCCTTAATTTCAATAAATGCTTAATATTTTTGGATTGAATTTTCCAATTTTTGATTGAATACTAATACCTTACTATTTGGAAAATTTAGAATTTTTTCATTAATATTTAATGATCTAGATGTTATCTATGTCTTTGCCCATTAAAGTCAGAAGTTTTGAAAGAGTTCTTAACTCAAGTTACCAACAAAGCATAGTATAAATTTTAGGAGATTAAATAGTTCCATACTGAACTGAATTATTTAGAATTACTCCCAAATTACCCAAAATTCTGGGAGGAAGTGATGTACTTACTTTCATGAACTCATTAATTAAGTACTGACGATACTCTAGGCTTTTACCAAAAATAGAGATGATTCGGTCTCTTTCTGTAGAGATCATCTTTAGTTTCTATCTAACTGTTATTTATTAGAATACTAATGCAGTTTATTGTTATCTACCACCCCTGGGGAACTACAAAACATACAACAAAGAGAAAATACTGGCACAATGGTTGTCTTTAGTTAAAATTGCCTGAGAAACAGAAGTTGCTGTCGAATAGGTTGATGTGTGCTGAGAGTTACATGAGAAGCTTGAATTGCCTCTTCTTACATTATGTCTAGCATGTCAAGCTCTCAGTTTCATGAGGGTAGATCTGGTATTGTATCGTGTCTTTCATAACTAACTCAAAGTAGCCCAAAGCAACAAGTTTCCCAATGGTAATACCATGAGTATGTAGGCAAATATGGTAACATGATAACTTTTCTAATAGAGACAATATTTTTAGGGCACTAGAGATGCTTCTGACTCTTCCTGAGATATGCCATGACATAACTCTCCTAACTATTGAAGATACCATTTATATGCTATGGGTTGAAAATGCCTATTCATTTAAAAAACGAAATCTTTCCTTATATGAGCATCTTTAGCTATTCAAAGGAAATCAAATCAGTTGGGAAAATGAGGTTAATTTCTCAGCCCTTTCCATAGAAATTAGATACTCAATCTTGCCAAATTCCTGATCTGTGAATGCAAATCTTTTTAAGCCATTACCTATTTACTGCAAAGCTATGGGGAATAGGGAAGTTTAAATGCTTCAGCCATTTCTTTTTTAAAACTTTCTTGTGTATTTTAAACCCATGGAATTGCAGGGGAAGGGAGAATAATCCTCCTGTAAATTAAGTCATGTTGCTCTTGATGATCGGGTCAGACCAGCTGATAAGCTCTTAGTAGAAATGCAGCACAGCAATTGACTGTCACAAAGATTAACATCCATTTGCTTAGCTAATGAGTGCCACATGCATAGCATATCCAAAACTCATGCTTTAAAAGGTTGTATCCATTTTTATCATCACATCTGGAAGCACATCCAGTGTGGTATACAGCTGCATGACTGATTTTCATGTTTGTGGTTTGTAATCAGTCTCGTTAATTTTTAGTCATATTCCATATATACTGGTGTACTTGGAAATATATATTATTGACATCTGGAAAAGTTTTACTTTTCAGGTGTTTATAAATGCATTTCAGCACTATTTTCCTTTCTCTTTGGCCTTGAATGGTTCTCCCTTGCTAATTTTGACATGCCTAATATCTCACAATAGCTAGCACTTCATAGGTAATAATGCAATGAAGGTTTGCACAGGAATTATTTTAACTAGGTATTTTCAATTACTAAAGAATTACATGACCCTAGTTTGTCTTTTTCAGTGCTACTAAAGTAAAAAAAAAAAAAAAAAAAAAAGGAGAGAGAGAGAGAGAGAGAAAAGGCATCCACAAAATGTTAAATTAAATGTTTAAAATTAACCTTTACTATATTTTGCTTTGAAATACCTGCAAGTGTACTTTTAAAAAATGTCTAAATGATGTGTCATGTTATGTTGAGTATCTTCTTTCAAAATAAATCCTGCCCCTCAAGGATATCTATATCCAAAGTAGCTATGCCGTAATGTAGACTATAATAGCCCTTCTGTGCTAAGAAGAACGGAGATAGAAATAGATACTGTATGACTAAATGCTGATTGACAGCTCCATCACAGGCTTGGTTCTTCTTTAGTTAAGCTGCAATAAAGAGACTTCATATCATAGCATTCAACAGATAATAAAATAGCATAAACAGATGTAACCTTGTGGAAAAAAATTGTCTACTGAATTATAACGGTAGCAAATTGAACATTTACTTTTTAAATATCCTAGGTAGAGATCACAAAAGTAAGTGTTGATTCACAAGATAAACTTTCCTCTCAATTATCCTTTAGATGTTATTTCTAATAGAAAATAACACTATATCTGGGTACTCTTTCCATACATGAAGGCAAAATATTTCTTAGTATATAAGAATTTTTAAAATGTAAATGCTGATTGAAATGTCTCCCAGTTACAGATTGGAGACAGCTTAAAAGCTCCTACAAAATGAAACTTCGCTTTCAAACCTGTCAAAGTTTACTGCATTGGTATATTATTGGTAGGGAAAAAAACCTGAAGAATTCTTGTTATCAAAGTTTTATAAGAAATAAGTAGGATGCTTTCAAAAGCAAAGCCCTTTACTACTCACAGAATCACACATGACAATGAATGGCATCATTACTCATCATAGACTCATCTAAATGTATCCTCAGAATCATAGAGACCTCAAAACCTCCTTATCAGTTCCAAGAACTTATATAAAAATTGATAAAGTAAAAAATGATAATAATTTAATCCCCTAGAATTGACCATACTTACTTTTCCACATATACAATATATGCTTTTAAAGTTATTTCCCTTTGATTTCTTTTAATTCTATTGTTATTTCTCCAAGTAACTACATCTAACATCATGAATAGTTACCATTGGGTCAATTATGACACAATCTATATGATCTGTATAAGTCATCTTCCATCCAACCGGATGAGAGATTTTGTGAGAAACAAGTATGATTATGTCCATTTCTAATTCAGTTTCATTCTGATGGCAATATTCTCCCATGATCTTATTGTTAATGCTGAATATATTTTTAAAATATAAGTTAACAAGTTCCACACTTAAAATTCATACCTGTTTTGATCCACATGAGTGAACTGAATTGAGATACTTTCAATGATAGAGCAGAAGGGAGTGTAATTAATGTCAACCACACAGAATCTTTGGGACATATAGAGTTTCTGAATCTCTGAATTCAGCAATGCCATCAGTGTTTTGGCTGGCAGCCTACAACCCTCTATTAACCTGAGCCCAGCTTACTCAGCAAGCTATGGCAAATGACTGCTGAGTTGTTACTTTCTAATTTCAAAATACACCTCCAGTTGAGAGAGGGACATGCTCTTTTACATATGGTATGGGATTTTGTTTGGGAACTCAGTTTTCTGTTATGACTTTTTTAAAGAAATGTGCAGCAGTGGGGGAAAAAAAAACCCAGAAACTTTGGAAAGGAGGGAGTGAAGGTGGACTCACAGAAACTGAGATGCACTACTTCTTTTGTCCAGGCACAGAGAAGTTGAAAAACATTTTGTAGATGGGCCAACTAAATCTATCATCTGGGACTGGGACTGCAGAGTTCTGAGCTAAGGTCTTTCCATCCAGGCTGAAATGCCACCACCACTCACAGCTAAAGAGGGCAGCTTTATTGTACTCTCTCATATGTTTTGTAGCTAAAGAAATAGTATCAGAGGGTTGGTCCAGAGAAGAAGGGATTATATTGGCCATGTGTGTGAAAGAGGGTATATGAAGAAGAGTGATGAGAAAGTAGTGACAAAAGTGATGAGCTATCTCCTAAAGAGTAATGATTTCAATCACAAAGACAACAAAATCCCTGTAGTCTATGGGGAACACCTAGGCTTCCATAGCTAATTATAAAACTGAGTCAAGTAGAACATTCAAGTAATATACCTTTATTCACCCATTCATTAATTCACCCATTCATTTAGTCATCCTACAAATGTTTATTGAGAACAAACTGTGTTCAAGAGACCATTTTAGCACTGTGGATATAATCCTGAACAAAATGAAAACCTGGCCCTCACAAAGTTTACACTCTAGTCACGTGATATCAATAAATAAGTAAATAAGCAAGTATATAATATATTTCAAACAGCAGTAAGTATTACTAAGAAACACAAAGGAGGATGAGGGGTTAGACATTGATCACATGTGATGGGGGTGGTGGACAATATTTCTATTGAGTAATACATGAAGGTCAATCTAAGGAGGTGAAATGTGAACAGAAATGTAAAAGAAGTTGGGCAGTGAACATGTGAAGATCTTAGAAAGAATTTTCTGGGAAAAGAGAATAGCAAATACAAAGGACCTAAAGTAGTAATAAGCTTATTTTCTAGCATTAAAGCAAGAAGGTCACTATGCTAATCAGAAAGTGAAAGAAAACATGTTGGAAAATTAAGCAAGAGCCAGATCACACACGGTTTCATAAGCTGTGGTAATGACTTTGACTTTTATCCTGAAGGAAATGGAAAACCATTATAGATTTCTCGGTAGAGGAGAGATATGAGGTAGCATAAATTTTCAAGTGATTCCAAGGATTCTGGTGTGAGCAAATAGGTAGATAAATGGAGATAGCATTTGCTGAGGTGAGGAGAACTAGAAAGCAGCAGGTTGGGGGAAAGGGAAAAGAAGGTGAGAAAAATAATTCTAATTTAGACATGTTGAGATTTTGATATATATTAGACGAGAAAAAGGGAATACTGAGTAGGTAGTTGAATATATTAAAAACAATCAGGGGAGAAATCTGGACAGTGGAAAAGATTTAGGTATTATCAGCATTTAGACGATGGAGTTAAAGCCATGCGACTAGAAGACATTGTGTGGGGAGTGACTGTAGATAGAGAAGAGAATGTCGAGAACTGAACCAGGGCTCTTTTATATAAAGAAGAGGAGCCTACATAGGAAATGGAGAACAAACAGTAAGGAAGAAGGAAAACAAGCAGCATAGTGTTCATAAGTTAAGTAAAAAGAGTGTGTCTGTAATGAGGCAGTGGGCAACTCAATCACATTCTGCAGTGAGATCAAGTTTGAGGAGGACTGAGAATACGCTATTAGATTTGGCAAATGACAGGTCAATAATGTCTTTGACAAGGATTCAGTGGAATAGTAAGGACAAAAATCTGATAGGAAGGTTGAGAAGAAAATGAAAAGTGAAGGATTGATAAAAGGAAGACATTGAATTGGAGCCTATTTTCTTATTAATAAAATGAATAACTTAATCCAAATAATCTGAGACTCCTTCTATGTGAATAGTTTTATATTGTTATTGTGAGTTTGAACTGCTTTTATGTATGCCATTCTGCCAAACCCTAAATTCCTACTTCATTTCATTCCCTTCCATTGTAATTTGAAATGAGAAAGAAAAAGTTATTTGATGTTTGTGATTTCTTCTCACGACTAATCTTTCCAAATTCATGGGTCAGGTAACATCGTTACCTGCTAGACTATGTCAATATGTTTAGGCTTTTATTTTAGATTTATTGCCATTAAAGAAAAGTATTTTCATTTGCTAATGCTCACTATTTTCTTAATAAATTATTTTTAGAAAACTACTGCCTCAAGCCACATCTGCAGAAAAATGTAATAATTGGGAGCATTGCAAGAAACTTTAAAATATATCTACTATAGCCTAAGAGGAGTTAATAAGATGCTTTTTATTCCTGATCCAAAATGGACAATGGTCTTCAACAATTAGAGATTTTAAACATATTTATTTAGAAGATATTTCTATCTTGGTAATATGAACACCCAAGACAGTGAATTACTTCCCATGGAAATAACAGAATCAAAGCCTCCTGTTTAGGTTATTTCTTCCACAGACTAAGTATTTAAACACTTAATAACTCTGACTATTCAAACCAATACTACTACGACTACTACTACTATTACTCCTAATAATAATGAGTAGATCAAGCTAAAGTGATCTGTTGGGTATGTCTACCTTTCAACAGGGTGAAAAGCAGATGATCGACAATGCTTTAGTCAAGTATACACCCAGGGCTCATGTGGCCCCAGATCTGCCAACATTAAGCCATTGTTTCTATAGAGCAGACTGAATTATTCTGCTGGGAGATGGCTTGATTGAAATCCAAGTTGTGTGTTTATTGCGCAATGGGTTATGTTCTGATTCGTCAAGAAGCTAACTCATAAAAGTGATGCGATGGATCCATTTTTCCAAATATGATGATTTATCCCTAGCTAGAAACTTTGATTTTTACATAAACCAAGGTTTATTTTTTGGGTCAATAAAAGGTAAGATATGATTCTGAATTATATTTATTTTACTCTTTGTATAATATTTTGGGATATTGTGCCTTGTTAAAAATTCTAGTTGGTAATTTATTTTGAAAAATTTCTGAATGGATTTTCCTTGCTTAGAGGAAATGACATCTCTTGTCATTTCAAGTCATAGCAACATATAGAGTTCATAAATGAAAGTAATACAAAATAATTCAGAATGTGGTCATATGAAAAAAAATTCAGCAATTGTCCTTCCTGTCAGAGTTGTACACATTAAGGGCTTTTCTCCTAGAACTCAGGTTTAACAAACCAGTATTTTCTAATTAGCCAGTAGGCTGGCAGTCACACCCCATCTGCTCTTCCCCAACTCATAACACACTCTGTCTATCTCTTCCAGGCCCGCATCAAGCTCCTGCTGTTCTCCACTTAGCATCAACTTCCTTTCTGCCCTGCTCCCAACCCATCTTTGCGTGGAGCTGTCAGCTCTGACTCTCTGTGACTCAGCACTGGATTTCATACCAGAGTAAGTTAAAATCCATTTCCAAGCCATTAAATCTGTATTTGCTCAAGTCAAGAGTCACAACCCCACCTAAATCCTCTGTGTTTTCCTCTGGGTCTTGACCTTTTCCTTTGTGGAAATTGTGAGTCGTCCCTTTGCAGTCACAATAAAATCCAAATAAGGGTTAAATCCTGACCCTACTTGGATTTGAAAACTTTTCCTATTCTAGATGCATACAGAGAAAGACAGAACTGAAGTTACAAGAACAGAATCTGATGGAACATCTCTGTCCCTAGTCATGTGCAGGCATAGATTAAAGCTAAACATGGCTCAGATCAATCAAAAGTTCAGACCACTGAAAAGCACTCTTTTACTCTAGGAAATTGGTGCAGCTTTCTAAAGGTAAAAATCTATGAACTGAGAAAGCTACTGTTAAAAAAAGAAGATACCCAACAAATCTGATGTAACCAAAGATAATGATAGGATAATACAAAGTTCCTTCAAATATGTTGGATAACTTCTTATTTGGCAATGAAGATACAGGAGAAAAAAATACATTGCTAGTCTGTTCTGTTTTTAATATCAAATAATCCATACGGTGCTTTAATCCATTCATATTTATATATGATGTATGTCATTGCACTTTTTGTTTGCTTAGCTATATTTTAGTGCTTAGTTAGATAATGATATTTGACACCAAAACAAAGATTTGGCAAATGCTTGAAATGGACTATAACTTGGCTGCTGAAATTTTGCATCTCATTTTTCCATAATGTCTTAAAAACAGGAGCCTGTCCTACTGCTCATAGCTCTTACAAAATAGTAAGCAACTGCATAAAATTAAAGTCTCATTAGTAGAAGACAATATTCTCTTAAGCTATTGGAAACTTTATCTCTCATTCCCTTCTGATCTGATTTTGTAATACATTTTATACATTGCTTCCTTTTATACCTTCATTTTTAATTAAAATTAATTATTTATCTTTCCCAGAAAATATATAAAGCACTGGAACAGTCTTTAACCATGGATTGTTTCTTTTTTCTTAAAAGAAAAAAAATCCAAACTTCCAAAGTATTTGGCTGCTCTCTCAAGGAGTATGTTTATACCAGCAGGATCTTTGAGTCCTCTTCATTTGCTGCTAGCTATGATGTGGCAGATTGGGTCCAGATTCTGACTTAAATGTCTTGGGTAGCAAAACTCAGAAGGTGAATCTTCAGTGAGGCCTCCATATACTAAAAGCTGCTGCTTAACTGGCAGTAAGTGGAGCCTGGCAGCAAAATTAAAGTCTGTAAGAAAATGGATTTTTAAAACGTCTTGAACATGGGCATAAATTATGAACAAAGATTAAGTGCCACATGCTTACAAACCTTCGCTTTCCAAAGAATGTGATATGCAATTTCTGATTTTAAAATAAGAAATGTCTGTTTCAGTTTTTTTTATTTTTTTTATTTTTTTGCTCTTCAGTCAATACATGTTCAATAACGTTGCTGCTCCATCACTGACATAGCCTGCTCATTTTCTGAGCTGGCAAACTCTACCCTTGTCTCAGCGCTCACTATCTTTGACCTGCCACCCCAGAGCCCAGAAATCTTGCAAAATAAGCACTGACCAACTAAAGACCAAGGAAATACCATTTGGGGTTATATACCAATCAGGCAACAATCTGATGGTGACTGTTCAGGCTTTGACAGATAGAAACATTTAGCTGTGATTGTGTATGATGTCATGCGGGTGAGTAAGGACTATGTTGTGCTCATCAGTCTGTTTACATCAGGAGTTCCTAAAGAAGAAAATCACTTCACTTTGCAATGATGATTTTCTCTGACCTTTTCCAGCACCTGCAGAGAACAGATCATGCAGTGATCTGATCAAACACATTCCTTCACATGCACACCACATACACACACAAACACACACACATACCCCACAATGTAAAGTAACTATTCAAAGAAAAGCGTAACTATCCAGATATAGATATTTAAATTATAGAGCTTTTTTTATTTTTTGAAGTCCAAGATGTCCTTGATTTTGCAGTAGAAGTGCTTTCTTTTCTCATTGGAACTTGACCTTTCTGGATTCATTTTGAGCACTACTACGGCAGCAATCTAAATGATGGAAATGATAGGTACTAACAACTGG
>NW_012148319.1:5053629-5057618 GCF_000956105.1 Propithecus coquereli
TTTTTATAGTTATCCATCAAATAGATAGATCTTATCAAATATATCTACTAATACTTTTCTCCTTTCTTTTATCATGTATAGAAAACCTGCACTTCATCAAATTACTTCTGCCAGTTTTCTATACATACAGAAAACGATTTCAGAAATTAACTCACTAGAACTCTTTGTTAAAATTTGTCATTTATCTATTAAAATTCTTCAGCTTTTGTCAGACAATGTACTTAGCTCTGTAATAAGAGTCCCTAAAGATATGTGTGTGATTTGTCAAAAGAGAGACAAAAAGTGTATAAAACTCTAAAATGTCAGCAATCAGGAGATTTAACAGACTTTAGTAAATTTACATAGAATGAATAGAAATCTTTGATATTAATAAACTTAGCTCGGGGGAGTACAAGAGAGGGGGCAAAGAATGATAATTTGAATATAATTTCCACATCACTTCTTCCAAAACTAAAAATTATTACAGATAAATGTGTGATAGGGTTTAAATAACATAAATGTGACTGTTTATCACCACCCCAAAGTTTCAGAGACTATTTTTTCTGAAGTAGACCAATAAAGTATATACATTTTCACTTAGTGTATTTTCTTCAACACAAGGACTAATGTTAAATGGGATAAGGATTATAACATAAAAGTGTCTGGCAGAGAGTGAATATTTTTCTTTTCCATAACCATTGAAACAGAAACAGGGGAATCATACCATAAGGGAGAAGAATATTTGCTGACTTTAGGAAGGCTGATCAGTAGCTAGTAATACACAACATAGCAACAACCCCAACAAATGATAATATTTCCAAAATAACATAGATACACAAACACATGACTTTTTTAAGAGTAGGATATTATAATAGTAATCAGATTGAGATGGGATAAGTGTGAACCAGTTCCTGGAGAAGGAAAATGTTAAGTTATATTTTGAAGGAGAGATTGGTGGACATAACAAGGACTAATATGTACACATAGTGGCAAGACTGAGCCGATCATATACAAGGAGAAGCCAAATAGTTTGATTTTCCTGAATCCAAAAATATGTTGTACTGGTTTGCTAGAGCTTCCACAACAGAATGCCACGGACTGGGTAGCTTACACAACAGAAATTTATTTTCTCACAGTTTTGGAGGCTGGAAATCTAAGATCAAGGTTTGATTCCTTCCAAGGCCTCTCTCCTTGGCTTGCGGATGGCTGCCTTCTTGCTGCATCTTCACGTGATCTTTTCCCTGTGCACGTGCATTCACTTTAGTATCTCTCTCTATTCAAATTTCCTCTTCTTATAAGGACACTAGTCAGATTGTGTTGGGGTCCACCCTAATGGCCTCATTTTAAGTTCATCATGTCATTCAAGATCTTATCTCCAAATACAGTCACATTCTAAGGTACTGAGGGTTCAGGCTTCAACATATGAATTTGAGGGGACATAGTTCAGCCCATAATATATGTGTTCTAGAGTTAGGTTGCTTATAACTTTCGGGTGCCAGGATCTTGGCAATGACTAGCAGCAATCAGAAGTGGGGCTCTTCTTGCTAATACATTTGCAGGATCAAGAAAATTCTATCCATGGATATCAGGGAAAGGGAAGCACATCTGGAAGATTCTAAAGCCTATTAAATGCTTTGATGATCTCTTCCTTCCACTGCTAGAGGAGGATATTGTAGGGCATGAAGAGGGTGGGAAGATATTCAAGTTACTCCTTTATAGCTTTCATTCTAATCCCCTGTTTCTCATTGACTGCTAAGAGTCTCTGAGCATAAAAATTTCAACATCTTTCAGTTCTTTTTTCTAAGCCCTCCTCCCCACGATGCTTTATCTTTCTGTTCTCTGCCGGAGTGGCAAGCCATGCAACGCTGGGGAACAGTGGCTGTGTCGTGTGTGTATGGGAGTGGGAGAGGGTCGTGAAGAATTCTGCAGGTGGAAAGAAGAATGATCTTTCCTTTTCCTTTTTTTATTCCTTAACTTTTGCCTTGAATTAATATCACATGAGAAAATATATTAGTTAATAAGCAGATCATGCTAACATATTTGTCCTTTGAACTGAATTTCTGATTGGGAAAGTTATGAGACAGGAAAAGAACAGAATGAATAATGTTCACAAAACTTATTTTAGCATTCAAAATTTTATATTGGTACCATTATTTTTCTAAATCTTTAGTTAGACTAAAATTCTCCATTATAATGGCTTCCTCAGTTATAAAATGAATTTGTTAATTAGAAGTGGTGGAACAATAGGAATAACGACCAACAAACACATAAAGTTTACTATGTGCCAGGCATTGTAATACATATTTCACAAATACTAACCATTTTGATCTTCCATCAACACTGTTAGGTAGATAAAAGTATGATGCCTGTGTTTCATACGAAGAAACTGAGCCACAGAGATGTTAATTGATTGATTGAAACTGAGCTGCAGGAACAGCAAGTGGCAAAGCAAATAAGTGCGTCCAGGTGGTCTTATTCCAGAGCCCAGGATTTCAACTCTTACTTTATGCATCTGTCATAAGAAGACTCATGTTCTGGTGACCAGTATTCATGACAAATGGTAACTCTAATTTAAAAAACAGGTTTGCTCTACCATTACCAGGGAAGAGAGGCTGTTTTTTTTTTTTTTTTTCCAGAAAGGAAAACATTTTAACTGAAAAACCAGGACCATATGGTAAGGAAATACATGCCTTTGTACAAAAGCCTCCCTCTCTGATGCTGTTTACTAATGTCCTGCTTGGATATTTGCCGATGATTTTTACACATCCTATTTGCCCTAATACATTGTGGCTTCTTCTAAAGCAGCCAGCACATAAAATATCCCTGCCTAGATATTTTAAGTCTAGGATTTTAGAATTGTAAGGCTAATTTCCATAATAGATTCAAAAGATTTTTAAAATGAAATTTCTGTCTTCCCATAATTATGCAACTCACCAAAGCATTTTTATGTGTGTCCTTAAAAATGTTAACTGTCTGAATGTTCAAGTTGTTGCTTCACCAACCAATATAGCTAATACAAAAATATATATGGCAACAAAGATTTACCTTATTCTTCTGCTCAGAGCTTATACTGATTGATAAGACTCCAGCCAGTACTGAAATAAAGGAGATTGGCATATGAATTGAGTCTTTGTTGGGTTGGAACTATGCATTAGAATATTCCAGAAGGTTCTCCAGCCAGTTCTGGCCGAGTCTGTTTGTGCCTCATGTAGTCCTAACTTTACATTTTCTAACTTCCCTTGCAGTTAGATTGGAACCACGTGACAAGTTTTAGGCAATAGACTGTCAGCAGAAGAGTCACTTCTGGTTTTAGGCATTTAAAAACAGGCCTATCGCCTCTCTTCCTTTCTACTTCTGCCAAGGTTTTAGAGTCTGTATGTTCCAGATGGGGTACTACTAAATAGCAGAGCCTTCTGACCTTGCTAGCCTACATTGGACATGTAAGATTTGATGTGTTAAGCCACTAAGATTTGGAGGTTAATTTTTACCACAACGTAATTTCTCCATGCTTAACAAAACTGAAGATGATTGCCCTTGGACAAATGTGGAAGGTAGGGGTGTGCGAGGATTTGTTATACATTCAGATAAGCAAACTCAGTGGACTTTTTGTGTTATATTTCCCACATCTGAAATCACAATCCTTAAAGATCCAAATGAGTATATTTTTAAAAAATCTTGAATGTTTGCTTTTTAACTCAAATAGCTAACATCTTGAGATAGCTGTTATAAAATACACAGATAATTACACGTGAAAACGTGAAGAAAAATTCAAAAGAAAAACTACCTGGAATAAGAAAAATTTCAGTGAATCTCACATGACTTTGACTACCTGTGCCTAGTGAAATTGCCTCACTTGTCTAATTTTTCATTCATCCTACGGCCAATTATTTTACTCAACAATCAGTTTCATTTTAGTGGGTGCTGTGGCACGACACCCAGATCCATTGTTTAGAACCAAGGGGTTCATTCTTCCAGCTGCCATTGGGTGCTGTGGCACGACACCCAGATCC
>NW_012148319.1:5059363-5062242 GCF_000956105.1 Propithecus coquereli
TGATTACTTAGTTAAATATAGTCTACAACTATTTTAAGTATTTTCATCTGAATCAATGTATTTAGAAAAAATTATGTAGTGAATTTCATGATTAATAAAATTACAATGGGGTTCAGAGTTTTATAGCAATGAGCATATTTGTTTTCCCAATTTTTAAAAAGCATCTTTAATATTGGTACTCTTGCATAATGAAAACCTATGGGAATTTGTATTTTATCCATGCACCTGTATGTGCAAGTCATTCATCTATAAGGAATTGAATTATATGGATACTATTCTGCTAAAAGCTCTGTCATTTGGAAATGGGCACAATGTCTGTGAATATGATAGAATTTTATTTCTTTGAAAGAATGATAATATTTATGTATATTAACTAATCTACTCAAGCTGCAAACATATATCTCTGTCCTGTCCAAATGAAGACCAGGTTATTTCACTAAACAAGAATGCTATTTGATCATCTTGGCTTTCAAAATTTTATGTAAGTATGGAAAAATAGAATTCAAATTTGGGATCCTCCTTCTTTTCTGAGAAAGGTCAACTTTATATTTACCTCGTGCCTGGCAGATGGACCGCACATGTGCATGCATTGGAAGAGAGGGACTCTGATGAGGATGGGGGCTCTGCAGCCTTTCAGATGTAGGCATCAGGTCCATTTTAAGTCTGGGTATTTTCAGCATGGAAGAGAAATGTGGTTTTAAGTTATGTCCATAGCTCTTCCTGGTAGATGGTTCTATTTCTTCTAGAAGAAGCTGTAGACCATTGTAAAGGAATCAGACTTAAAACTACTGCTCTGACAAAGTCAAACTCTGCAATCAATTACTCTAATCAAAACAAGGGGTACTCTCTCTTATAGTCTAATGATGTCTTTGTGATATGATTGGCCCAATTCAGTTATCTAAGCATCACCTAGAAAAAAATAGTTGGATACTTCAAAGAGTAGATGACATTCAAATCTTTCTTATTTGGCTTTGTAGTCCATGATATTGTTATTTTTCCAGCACATTTGCTTTCCTAATTGTGTTTTTGCTTGAATTAGTATTAAAAAGATTTTGTCTTCCCTGAGCACACACCAGCTGGGTAGTGGGAGGAAAGGGCCTCAGAGCTAACCAGGCAGTGGGGCAATACAGCTCTAAGATTCAAAATTAGTCATGAATAATTCACAAAGCAGATAATCCACCCATAGATAAACAAAAGGTACTGGAATCATCCCAGGATCATTTTATCCCTTGTTCTAATTCTCAGACTACTAAATTTTTCTTGACTTTTTTTTGTACTGATTAACAGATACACTAAGATATTTTATTTAAGGAGTTTTAATTGAAATTGATAGCTCTTTAAAAACAAAAATATTATTTTTTTACTCTTGGTTATATTTCCTTTTCAGTTGAAAACTCTATCATATTTATGTGTGAATAGCTAATAAAATATGAAGTTAATACGCTTCCAGGGTCTAACAACTTTTAGATAGTGGATTCTCATGTAATTTGCCATTCATTTAGGAAATAGCGGCTTTGCCCCTCTGAACTTCAGTTACTTCTCCCAGATTGGAGATGAAAATATCAAAACCTTTGAAAGAAATTGTGAGGCTTGAGATAACATAGGTGCCTGATGTCAATAAACAAAAGGTCCTGTAAGTATTTTAACTTTATTCTTTTCTTTCGTATTTCCATTGCCATGGATTAGCCTTATTTAGGATGCCAGAATAATTGCAGCTATAATCATTGTCATATATTTACCAAGCATCAGCAGTATTCTTGGCATAACACAACACATTAAGGAAAATTTCCTGTCCTGGAGAGGATGCAGGGGATAGCGAACTACAAGAACAACAGAGAAATCTCAGAAACACGTATTACTGTTCAGTAGTGAGTTACTCTTAAAAAAAAAACAAAAAACAAAAAACAGTGATGTCTGCTTTTCTCTTCATTTTAAAATTACTTTTTGTCCTAGTAAATGAAGGAATATACAAGTATAAATGTCCATTGTCATACATTTGAAGTCTGCATGGTACTTCCCTCTTTCATGGACCATTCTAAGGGAGCTTGGAATTAAAATTACAGTCCACTGACCATTTTTAGTTCTGTGTCCATCCTATTCTCTAATCTGGGTGCATATATATATGAAATATATATATACATACACACACATTTGGGTAAATCATCTTTTCCTTTGAAACACCACTCAACTTCCTTTCTCCCACACTAATCCCTTCTAATATTGAGAGTCAACTTAAATATTTATTTAAGGGGACACGAAAGATAACCTTTTCTTTAACACACGTGTAATTACTTTTTAAGCGTATTTTACCATGAAGGCAGACATTGTCTTGTTTAATTATATGATAAACACACCATTAAGACCATCAATTTGACTCTGCTGATTACATACTCATTCTTGAAAATATCTCTCCTTGTGCTATGACAATATTTTCTCTTGATTTTCATTCTTCTTGCTACTCCTTTTTCAAATCTCTTTCATTGACCCACTATCTTGATCCAACCCTACTAAATATTGTCCAGTTCTCTGTCCTGTGGGTCTTTTTCTTTTATTATCCTTTTGCACTTTGGAGATCTTGCTCCTCTACTTTCACATGGATGTCTTTGCAGAGGGAACATGTGCTAACCTACAGAATAACCACTGGCTCTTATAGCTCAGCAGAGCATCATATTTCTAAGAACTACAGAATAGCCAAAAGGTGGGTGACATCATCAAGTGTGGCTGGTTGAGTGCAGAAAAAAATCTTTGTGCTTGAAAAGAGTGTATAAGAACTGAATATCTTCCATGCTTTTATATATTAAATATAAGTGTTTTTAGTCCTCACAACTAGGAAAAATATTTCAAACTATGTTCCTTCAAACGTGGGCACTGGTTCATTG
>NW_012148319.1:5064472-5066404 GCF_000956105.1 Propithecus coquereli
ACCAAGGGGTTCATTCTTCCAGCTGCCATTGGGTGCTGTGGCACGACACCCAGATCCATTGTTTAGAACCAAGGGGTTCATTCTTCCAGCTGCCAGGGATGTTGCCTGCTGAGAGGTGATAGCTGAGGCCCTCCCCAGAGATTGCCTTGGACTGAAGAGTGCTGCCTACTCAAAGTATATTCCTTCCCCAGGTTAGCCCACTGACGACGACTTGTGGGCGTGGTAGGTGCAAAGACCTTGCCTCTGGATCTCCAAACTGCTATCCCAACAGAGGAGTTCCCCACTGGGTGTACTGAGGCTTCTCTTACAACTTCACTGCATTTTAACTCTTCCCTCTGACAATTCCTGCTTCCCTTGATAGCTGAATGTTATTCCCAAGAGCTCTCCCCAATAAACCTCCTACAGGTTAATCTGTCTCAGAGTCTGTTTCCTGGGGAAGGCAACTTATGACATCCATAAGGCCCGAAACAGGATTGCACCTCATAATGAAAGGGTAGTTTGTGAGTTTATGAGTAAAGAAAATCTGAATCATCTTTCTCTTTTTAAATGTCTAAAGTAAATGATCTTATTTATAATCCTGAATTATCATAAACAGCAATTCTAATATAATTTCTATTTTTGAATAATTTTAGTTTTCCAGAGAAAGTGCAAAAATATTAAAAGGAGTCCTGTGTAGTCTTTAGCCAATTTTCCCTGATATTAACATCTTACATGACCATGGTACAATTGATAAAACTAAGAAATGAACATTGATACATAACCATTAACTAACCTCCAGATTTATTCAAATTCTGCCAGTTTATTCATTGATTTCCTATTTCTGTTCCAGCATACATCCAGGATACAATATCATTTAGACAACAGTTATTTTTTAATGACAAAGTTAATAAAACACATATATGCATGTATGTGTGTGTATAGATACAAATGACTTTAATAATTAACAAATACGGAAAATATTTTTAAAGCCTACATATAAATAGCATACTAGTCTGATGCTAACTAATTAGCTGTGTGACTTTATGCATATTTCTTCACTTCTCTGGCCTCAGTCAACACACCTATAAATAAGATGGGTTAAATTCGATATCTTCTTTCCTTTCCATGTCTTACATTCTATGCTTCAATATAGTTAAAAATGACAAAAAATTTTGCCTAGTATTTAAAAGGAAAAAAATTTCCAGTTAAAAATTACAATTAAAACAGAAGATTTCTAATTAATTGAAATAGAGTGGGCACACTTCCATAATCTTGATGGGGTTTTGTTACAATTTTTGATTATTAGTGAATTTTTTGAAAAAAACTACCAGATAGTTCCCTTGAACAAGTGGAAAAATAAAAAATTGAGATAGAACAAGAAAAAATGCACCTATGAAATAAAGTAATTCCTCGAGAGTTTAATGCAAAAAGAGAAGGGTCTTAGAGGTCCTTACCTCATTAGTTAAGTGTATTTCTGTTGAGTCAGCCAAGAAATGGCCTGAATTGGGTAGAGCTGGTGATTAGAAAGCCTCAGAAGATGCCACATTTTGATCAACACTTAATTATTTTTTTTGTAAATATGAAGCTAGTTCAACAGGTCAAAATGAGAATAATTATCGTTCTTCAAAGGGACATTAATTTCTTGAAAATAAATTATGCGAATCTTTAGGCATGTTATTGCAAAAAGAGAAAAAACTACGTAAAGAAATACAGTACATGCTTTAATTCAAATCCCTTACGAGAGTCATTTAATGAAACTCTACTTGTAGCAACTAATAGTTAATAAACATTAACTTAAATGTAAACAGTAATTGGTATTACAAATCTTGTTTGCAAAAGACAAACTATACTATAAAAAGTGATTACTTAGTTAAATATAGTCTACAACTATTTTAAGTATTTTCATCTGAATCAATGTATTTAGAAAAAATTATGTAGTGAATTTCATGATTA
>NW_012148319.1:5069799-5070483 GCF_000956105.1 Propithecus coquereli
TGGAGAATAATTTCTAGTTTTCTTTGATTTTTCTTTTTTTTGAAATAAGCATAATTGTACATGAAATTGTCACATTTTTAATACATTAGTTTAATTAACACTAAGTAGTAGTTCAGTCTTCACTAATTATTTGATGATCTATATGCTCTCTGACTTTATGATGTTCATAGTTTATAGATTTCATGGTGGTTTTTTCCTGTTTATTTTAGATCAAGTTTGGAAAAATATATTGTTCTAAATAAATAGATGTTCCTAGCATCACCCCCATTGTTAATAATGTTTCATATGTTCCAGTTCTCAGGAATGCACAAAACAAAGCTATAACTCTATAAAAGAAGATAGTTTGCACACAGTATCATCGTATATCTATGAAAATTATGAAAATTAAGCCAAGGCATGTAGAATTAATGGAAGCTTATTAAAATTAATGGTCACATGACAAATATACAACCAGAAAGAGCTTTCCCATGAAATCATCACAAACATTAACAAGTTATAGGAGATAATGGAAAACATCTATTTACAACAGAAAAAACCCATCAAATCTAAGAAAAATTTCAATAAATATGTGAGAAATCTAGCTGAAGAAAACAAGCAAAATTTGACTAAGAAATATAGATTTAAAAAATGGAAATGAATAGTATATTCATGGACAGAAATATTTCAGTTATGAAAGTTTTTGTT
>NW_012148319.1:5071323-5089196 GCF_000956105.1 Propithecus coquereli
AGTTTCAAGTTCAAAAATAATGAAGAAATACAAATTAAAACAACAATAAGATACCTATAAGACACTAAAAAAACTACCTATTTAATTTTAAAGATTTAAAATAGATGTAATGTTCAGTGCATGCATTGGGATAGTATGATAGGCATGCTCAAACACAAGAATCGCAAAGACTTTAAAAGCATCAATGGTATTTGACCCAATAATTTCACTTCTAAGAATCTAAGCTAACAAAGTAATCAGAAATAATGGTCAAATGTCTATGTACAAATACGTTACTCAATAAACGCTTTTAATCAAAATAATTTTTTAAAAAATCCAAACGTTCGATGTTCAATAATAAGGTCATATTTACAGTAATGTATTAATATTATCCAGCCATATAATAAATTATCATACAGTGTGTTAGTTAAAAGGAGGTTTTTTAAAATACCAGGAAGTGATTATTAAAATGTTAACAAAAAACAGAAATTGGGAAATACATAAAAACAATCTAGAAGTATGGTAGCTACAATAACAGCATAGATGGTTTTATCTAAAATGTTGAGACAATATGACTTTTTTTCATTTTCCCTACTTTATACACTTATTGCTTTTTTTGACTACAAGATAATCTTCACTAAAAATTAAAGAAAAATTTTTAATTATCAGAAGTTGTTGCTGTCTAACACATAAATTTATTATATTATGAAAGAGCAGAGCAAGTTCATTTATGTATTTATATCTGTGTAGAATTATGAGTAAACCTAGCGAGGTTCTTACAAAACAAATAGGTTTGCACCACTCCCTGCTTAACACCCCCAGTGGCTCACCAGTTATGGAAAATAAAATACAAACCTCTTAACACAGCCTCTAAGACAGCACAAGATCTGGCCCATCTCCTACTAACCTTACCCTTCACCCTCTGTGTTTGCTGTTTTTCACCTACACCTCATCCTTTCAGCCCCTAGGAAATGCCAAATTCCTTGCCTCAATGTCTTCAGGTTTGCTCCTCTCTTTGCCTTAAAAGTTCTTCCATTTTCCTATTTCTTACCTGATTCCTTTTCAAACTTTACGTTTAAGCTTAAATGTCACTCAGAAAGTCTTTCTCTGAAACCAGCATAAACTGGGTTTCTCCTGCCATCTCATTCCCTATTCTTTATGTTCATATTTACACTAATTTAGGTGGAAACATTTTTTTAGAAAAGTTATTGAAGGTGTTTAGAGAACAAAGAATCCAGCTAGTTGATCAAAAACTGTAATAGTCTCTTCTCTTGTTAAATAGTTTCCATACATTCCTGGCTTTTATAAACTGTGTACTTTGAGAAAACAGAAGTCTCAGTTTCATAAGAATACATAATGTAAAAACATTGTCAACTTTTTTCGTGGCTGAAATGAGTGCATGCCAAGGAAAATCCTGAAACTATACTTCAGAGGTAACCAAATAAATGGGGGAATATGCTGAGGAAATTTGAAATTAAATGGTTATCTCATCATTTATTCAGGATAAAAAAAATAGGAATGCTAGAGACAATAAAGTGAAGCAAGCCTGTGAGTTCCATCTCAGTTTTTCTCATTTTTCCTTTCATTCCTGTCTTCCTATCACTCCTGGAGAAGGAAATATCTCATTGGCAGTCTAAGAAAGGTCTCATCTTCAAGGTCCATTCTGTAAATTCCCAACATTCATTTGAAAAATATTTTAAATCCCTTTCATGGCTCTAGGGCTATTATGGATTCCTAGGAAAACTTACGTTCTGATTAGAGAATTAGAGAAATAAAAGTAACCAAATAAAATTAAAAGCAAAATTAGAATTAGTGCTGCTGAAGAGACTGAGGGATGAGAAAGAGAATAACGGATTGAGCTTGCAGGCTGTTTAAGGTTGGGGCCTGAAAGCCATGTGTCAGTTATCAAATTATTGCCTCTTAGCTCTTATTGCATCTTCAATATATGCTCTCTGATAAAAAAAGAATTTCTATAAGCATTTGTTCTTTAAAATGAGCATGATGCTTTACTTTCTCCGTAAAGAGTGCTGGGAGGACATTGCATAAGGAGGAGGTTTCCTCTAATTTCCCGAGGGCCGGCTGGAAAGGGAAGGGTGGCTGGTGGTGGGAATGTGAGGGCATCCCATAGAGGCGGTCTGTCCCTCTGACTTAGCAGACTTGCCCTGGCAATACCTTTTCCTCAACTCTCTGGACCAGATCCCTTGTAAAGTTTGAATATGTAGTTGCCCTTGGAGAGTGTCACACACCTAGGAGTCATTCCTCCTGCAAATCTTCCCCCAACTACCCATGGCCTGCAGGCTCTGACGGACTTCTAACACTGCTGGCTGCTAAACTCCTGTTGCCTGCTTAGCTACCCATTGATGATCACCTTCTTCCTCTCCCGCATCCTGGAGGGTTGCCAATTGTTCATCTAGCAAGTCCACAACAGATCTGGCGAAGTTACATTTGCAAACTTCTTTTCTATCTGGTGGCTGAACCATACTTCCTCCAATGAGATCTGAACAATTTCTAAGTCTTTCCTCTCCCTCAGCCCTAAGGTGCCATATAGAGTTTCCTTACACCTTATAATTATTCTTTTATAATAGTTAATAGTCCCTTGTATTATTCTTCCTCTGGTTAAACTACTGGGTTTCTTTTATTATGATTGGACCCAGGTGGCTTTAGGCAGCCTCTCTGAGACTGAAGGGTGAGAAACAACTCACCATATGGAGAATGGTGGAGAATGTTTTGAGCAGATACTAACACGTAGGAAGACTGTTGGGCAGTGAAGAATCTGGTATTTGGGAAATGGCAGAAGTCAATGTGTCTAAAAAATGTTGAATGATTAGGAAATTGAAATAAGTGATTTCAGAGAGAGGATTGGCCACAGAAATAAATTTAGGTATAATTCTAAGTCTGATGGGAAATTTAAAAATGGAGAGATGTGGTAAGAGTTTAACAAGAAGGAGATTGTTTCTGGACTGCAGAACAGGAGGAAAGAGCATAGCAGTTGGTTTGGAGGTATTGCAGTCCTTCTTCAGGTAAGAGATGATGGCAGCCTGGCCCATCATTAATGGTAGCGGTGTAGATGGAGGAATGTGGAAAGAATCCAGGTCAGTTTGAAAGTAGATGGGCTTGCTAATTGAGTGGATATAGTTTGTGAGGAAAAGTAAGAAATCCTGCACTGGAGTCAATGCACCTGGGTGAATGTATAAATTACACCTCCTCACCTTATCCCAGTCAAATCCAATCCAGTCCTTCCCTAGAAGCTTTCTTTTTAAAAATTTGAACAGAACAACTCAATCTAAGATCTTAGTGTTTCCAATCACAATAAGTCCTAAGATCCTATAACAATTAGAATTTAGTTAAATCTGAGACTCTAAAAACCAGTGATTGCTCAACATGCAGCAGAATCATGTATCTTGGCTTATCCCAAACTGCTCAACCTAACACCACGGATTGGCACATTTTGTATTATATATTATTACGTGCATGGATTTTACTAGGCAAACCATGATTTGGGGGCCCCATAAATCTAATTTCTGAGCCATTCCACTCTCTCCAAAAACTCCCATTCTTGTTTCATCTCAATCAAAATATGTACATGCTCTCTCCATCTGTACCCAGGTAAAAATCATTTCTCAAGAAAGCCTCTTCATTAACTTATTTACAGATTTAAAAGGCTGACTTTTCTTAATCTCCAAAAATGGAATTTTAGGATTTGGTGATCCTTATGGGAAGACATTTTGTAGGACTTTGAAACTTTTCTTGTGCAATAAAAGCACACCTGTGATTCTACCATGTGGTAAAATCTACTTGTTTCCTGAGAACACTCTGCTGCTAAATTCAATAGACCTCTTCACCATTACCCTACCTCTCACCACATACCTTCACAGGTTATAAGTGCTTTTATACTATATCATCTCATTTAATAGCAGAATGTTGGAGTTTGGAATCAGCTCAGAGATTATGAGCTAATCCAAACTTCTCAATGTATAGATAAGGAAACTGCAGCCAAAGGTAAAATATCTTTTCAAGGTCGCATAGCTAGAAACTGTTGCACTTACATAAAGAACCCAAATCTCCTAACAGAAAGTACAGTCTATCTTCTCTCATGCTGTCTCTTCCTCAAAAGTTTATGTTCAATTGAAGGCTATACCTACTTCTCATGTTGCTAATCTTTATTGTCCCAAATGTTCCGTCTACAGTAGAGAAAGGCAGAAAAGCCAACCAACGCAAGTGTCTTTTCTACTCTCAAACAAGTTATATGATGGCCCATAATGCAAATAAAGAGTGCTGAAAAGGAGCCATGAAAACTGGAGGGAGTGGAACATGAAGACTTGTTTGCCAGGAGTTCCCTGGGAAGAGCATTGTGGCAGCTTAATGTGCATAGGAATCACCTGGCGATCTCGGTAACATACAGTTTCTAACGCTCTAGATCAAGGATGGGGCCCGGAGATTCCCCGGGTGGTGTGAATGTGAATGCTGCTGGGCTGCAGACCACACTTTCCAGTAGGTAGGGCACAGACTTGAGACCCTCGAAACCTGTGCCTCAGGGGGCCCTCTGCTGGCAGCTGTGCGGGCAGCAAACAGACTCCCTGTTGGCGATCCAGAGGATAGAAACAAGATTTAGGTATTAGGTTTCCTCTCCCATGTGATGGTTAATTTTATGTATCGACTTGGCTAGGCTATGGTGCCCAGGTGTTTGGTCAAATACCAGTCTATGTTTTTTATATGTGATTAATATTTAAATCAGTAGACTTTGAGTAAAACAGATTACCTTCCATAACATGGGTGGACCTCATCCAATCAGTTGAAAGCCTTAAGAGACAGAAAAAAAAAAAAAAACTGAAGTTCTCAGAAGAGGAAGGAATTGCCAGAATTCCCAGCCTATGGGCCTGCCCTGCACATTTCAGACTTTCCTGTCCCACAGTTGCATGAATCAATTCCTTAAACTAAATTTTTTTAGATAGATAGAGATATCTAAACTTATCTCTGTATCTATCTCTTTCTAGATAGAGAAAGAGAGTGAGAGCAAGAGAGAGAGAGAACCAATAGTACATGTGTGTGCATACACTATGTGTGTGTATGTGTATATGTGTGTGTGTGTGTTCCGTTTCTCTGGGGAGCCCTTACTAACACATCACAACAATTAGAAAATAACAATTCCCCAGAATAATACTGTTTCTTATCAAGCACTGACAAATATAAAAAGGGAACAGAAAAAACACTAAATATATTGATTCTTCATTCATTTATCAAATATATGTGAGCATCTATTCTGTGCCAGGCCCTGGGGATACAGTGATGAGGAAAACAAAGTCCCTGCTCTCGTCCAGTACATGTTCCAGTGAGGGAGACAGACAACAAATAAACGTACAAATAATAGAAATGAAGGAAACAATAAGTGTCACGAAGAAAAACAGAGAAAGATGAAAGTAGACAGTAAAGGGCTCTCAGAGAAGGTAGTACTTGAATAAG
Organism: Propithecus coquereli; assembly: GCF_000956105.1. NCBI lineage: Eukaryota > Metazoa > Chordata > Mammalia > Primates > Indriidae > Propithecus > Propithecus coquereli. The sequence continues at coordinate 5,076,763 of NW_012148319.1, forward strand.
ATTTGAGCAGAGCCCCTCCAATGAATTCACATGTTTACCTGCCCAGTAAATGTCTTTAAGTTTTCACCATGTTTGACATGATCCTCTAGCTAGGGATAAAGAGATAAATAATATCTGACTTTAGGAAATTTATACACAAAGAGGGCACTGCATAAAAGTTACACCAGAAAAGATTGCCTGAACTATAAAATTGCCAAAAGATAACAAAGTTTGGATTAGATAAATCCTTTAAACCAGATGAGCAGTGACAGAAATATATAGTGTATGTTGGGATCCGAATCTTAAAATAAGTTATTTTTTGAGCATACTAAATTACCTAATTAATTTTGCTTTCGGCAGTATTTCTTTGAAGATCTAATTTCAGCTCTCATATAACAAATGCTATCTGGCTATTGATCCTTCCAACTTTCAAGTCTCAACATTTGTTCTTCTGTTGTTTCTTTATGACTGGTAGCTATTAGGGCTGTCATTACACAGTTCTACTCTGATACCCATATGAAGTGCACTACATAAAAGAAGGCATTGTTTAAGGGGTTAGAGTTTATACTGGTTGGCCCAAATTGTAATCTTCTCTACTTACCTCAACCTACTTATTAGGTCTATACAACATACAACAGTTTTATGCATCTTTTTTATTCTTAAGCTGGAATTTGTTTTTAATATTAAATAACTAACAGAAGTTAAGAGTAAAAAGTATAAGGACTGGTAATAATATAGCTCTTAAAATAATATAGTAACAATATAAGTCTTAAACGTTAATATACACCTTGAAGCAAATTTTAAAATTTGAAAGTGAATGTACTTTGTGTCTAACACATAGTTCCTTGATAATCTGGTTGGGGAGAACCTGGTTTCAGAGAAGTGAAAGAGGACTAATGTTTGTTAAGTTCTTCATACATTCTCTCATATATCCTCACAATATTATAGAAATGTTGGAATCTGGGTTTATCTCAAGCCTGCTCAACTGTAAATTCTGTGCTCTTTCTATATACCATATCATTTCCCCTAAGTTGTGCAAGAAACATATTTGGTCTCCTGTGTCTACTCTAGTTCCCCCTCCAATCAAGATATTAATAGAAGGATCTTTACAAAATGCATATCTCACCATATGACCTCCTGTGCCCAGTATTTAAAACTTCCTTGTGGTTTTCTCTTGCTCTAAGTTTAAAGGGAAAAATTCATAACAAGACCCAAGAGACCCTGCCTTCTCTGGTCCCAATATTACTCTCCAGCCTAATCTTATACCCATGTACACTCTTTCTACGTATCAGCCTTACACTGTTCATTTTTTATGATCTCTCCTGCCACAGGATCTTTGCCAGATTGTTTACCTAAAATATTCTTCCCTTTTCTCTTAATTTAATTAATATCCTTCAGATCCTGGTTCAGGTATCACCTTCTCAGAGCAGGTAGGTGAGGGGTGGGGAGGGAGTGATTATGAGAATTCGAGAGGGAAGTCCAGCCATGTACAAAGGAACCGCATGAGCCTTACTGTTTTCCATAGTGCCTGTACCAATTTATGTTCCCATCAACAGTGTACAAGGGTTCTCTTTTCTCCATATCTTCACCAGCATTTGTCTTTATATTTATTCTTTTTATGAAAGCCAAGCCATCCTAACAGGTGTCAGGTGATATTTCATTGTGGTTTTTATTTGCATTTCACTGATGATTAGTGATGTTGAGCATCTTTTCATATATCTGTTGGTCTATGCAGGTCCTTTACCCATTTTTAACCCAATTACTTCATTTTAATTTGTTTTTGTTTGTTTTCTAATACATTATGAGAGTTCCTTGTAGATTTTGGATACTAGCCCTTTATCAGATATGCAGTTTGTAAATATTTTCTCTTATTCCATACATTGCCTTTTCACTTTGTTGATTGCTTCTTCGCTATGCAGAAGCTTTTAAATTTGATGTAATCTCACTTTCATGTTTTTGCTTTTGTTGCCTGTGTTTTTGGTGACATATTCAAGAAACCATTGCCAAGGCCAATGTATAGAATTTTGTTTCTGTGTTTTCTTCCAGGAGTTCTACAGTTTTAAGTCTTATGTTTAAGTCTTTAATCCATTTTGAGTTGACTTTTGTGTATGGTGTGAGATAAGGGTCCAATTTCATTCTTTTGCATGTGGATTTCCAGTTTTCCCAACACTATTTATTGAAGACTATCCTTTTCTCATTGTGCATTTTTGTCACCATTGTTAACGGTCAGTTGACCCTATATGTGTAGATTTATTTCTGGGCTGTCTATTTGGTTCCATTGGTTTATATGTATGTTTTAATGTCAGCATCATACTGTTTGATTACTATACCTTTGGAATATATTTTGAAATCAGGAAGTGTGGTGCCCCCAGCTTTGTTCTTCTTACTCAGAATTGGTTTGGCTATTTGGGGATCTTTTGTGACACCACAAAAATGTCAGGATTGTTTTTCTATTTCCGCAAAAAATGCCATTGGAATTTTGACAGGGATTGTATTGACTGTGTAGATCAGTTTAGGTAGTATGGACATTTTAACAATATTAATTCTGCCAGTCCATGAGCACAGGATATTTTTCTATTTATTTGTGTCTGCTTTAATTACTTTCATCAGTGTTCTATAGTTTTCCGTGTAAGGAAGACTCTTGAATTAGAGGAGTAGTAGTGAAATGGAAATATTGAGATAGATCTATAAAGCACTGTATTTCATCTAATGTAAAGCACTGGGACCACAGGTCATAGACTGGACCATAGGACACCATATTTCTTTTTATAACAAAAAGAGGGAATAAAACTTCTGCTAATCAAACTACAGGAATACATTGATTGTTGCTTGTTACGATGCGTCCTAATTTCAGAGATGATAAAATGTGAAATATGCATCTACAATTGATGAAACACAACACTTAAAGGTTTCAAGTGTAGAGAGGAAAAGAGAATGACAGAAGTCAAGAATTAGCTTCTAGCTTTAGTGATGAAATGGAAACTGATCCAGCAAAATTAGGCAGAGAATATAGGGTATGAGCTCCTTTAGGGTAAAGAGGGTGTTTCATTTTGGACTTAAGTTTGAGACTCTTGCGTGATATTTGCAATGGAGAATACATAGTCTGAAGCACACATGAAAGTCTGAGCTTGAGGCAGAGACTTGGGAATCATCCACATTTAGATTGCATCTGCTTGAAAACATGATAGTGGATGAAATCTCACAGGAAGTAATACAAAGCTTAGTAGCAGTTAAATACAGGCCAAACTAAGTAAGAGACGGAGAAAGAAAGAAAAAGAAGGACACGAAGGACAAAGTGAGTATATTGCCATGAAAGTTAAGGGAACAGAAAAATTGTAAGAGAGAAAGCGATCATTAATATTCACTGGAGAACTATTGGGTAAGATAAAGACTGAACTGTTCCTTAGGTCCAATCACTAGTGATATCAGTAAGAATAGTCTGCAGAGTGACAGGGGCAGAAGCTAGGTTGCAGGGGGTCGAGGAATGAACGTGGGATGAGGTAATAGACATTTGAGATGAGACCGATTGTTCAGTGTCATTGAGAGGAAAAGAGAAAGTGGACAGAGTTTGCCAGAAGATGTATGATGAAGGGAAATAGTGTTAGAGCAAGAGAAAATTTTAGTGCAAAGGAAAAGTTTTTAAACTGGGGAGAAAGAACCACTAGAAAAAAAGAGTCTGAGAGAGTCAGAGAAAGGAAGGTGTTCAGTGAATGAATGAGTGGTTGAGATAGCCTAAATTTTCTCCCTAAAATAACCAAAGTCTGCTGCATGATATTGGTATTGGGAAAGGTTTCTAACTATAACAAATTGAAAGCATTTTCTAGTTTAAAAAGTAACTTTTCCTATGTTTTTATATATAGGATTAAATTAGCCAAACTCCAAATAGCAAAGACATAACAAAGATAGAGGAACTATTCTAATAGAAATGATCAGGCAGACATGCTTTATTACTTTCCAAATGCTGGATTTTATTATGTTTACACTATGCAGAAATAGCCAGAAACTGCCAGAAACCTAGAACAGTAACCAAGTTTTACACTCGAAAGGTATTTAATAGTAAGACAAAATGGCAAAATGATTAAGAGGTCGTTGAAAATGACTCGCAAATTTTTATCCTTTTCATGCCATCTTTTACGACACAAAGTTTCAGATAAGATAATGCAATGAATAAAATTATTTTACCCCCAGAGAGAGCACTAAGAAGTGTTCAACGTCTGCTAAAGTAATAATGGAGACTTTTAATTATAAAAAGGCAGCTTGATCTTTTGACTTTCTGTCATGAAATAGGAGTAATGAGACTTACTCACAAATTCTAAGAATGAAATGAGAAAATGAATTTCTTAAATATAGTTAAAATATTCTAATATTTAAATGCCTTAATCACTCATGAAAATTTTACTGGAAATGCATCCTCTTAAATTCTTGAAGATAGATAACCATTCTCATACTCTTTGTTGAAAAATAAATTCTCGTTTTATATCTACTGCAGGTAGTGACTAAAGTTCACATTATCAGCAAAAACAATTTTGTTTTAAACAAATCCCCACTGAATATTAATGAACACATTAAAAGTGATAATTTTCCTATGTCGTGCAATAGTTTATCTTATGATTAATTTAATTACTGAATAGAATGTTTTATATGCAATAAAAGAATATTTCACCACAATAGTATTCAACTATTCAAACCACACTGTTTTACAAACAACGGCTGAATATTAATGTCAATAACTTCTGCATAAGCAAGGTAAAGACTTTTTCTAATTTACTCAAGATTAAGTTTAAGAACTATTTAAGCTGTTATAGATATTGGTTAAAGGACCATGGTTGAGAAGTTTCATTATTTAATCTATTGAAAGTGACAGCTGTATATTACATGAATATGTAGTTATGGACTTTTGACCATTTACTTGTTTACTAGTCTATAATGGCTTTGGATAGTCCACTATGTAAGTATATATTTAGTCATTTCAAAAACTACATATTATTTGGTAGCATGATAAAAGAGGTGTTTTCTCAGTACCATTCTGGGTTCATGCCAGCTATTCACAAATAATTCTAAAACATGTTATTTACTAGTATAAGGTTTGGGAATTTGTGTGTTTATAAAGTATGCGTTGCTGCCTTAGATAAACTCCATAGAAGTTTTTCAGATATATTTATCTAGGAAAAATATCTGATTCCTATTTTTTTCAACCCTACCTTTACCTTTGACCTTGCCCTAGACTGTCTTCTTGAAAAAAATATGGTCTTGACAGCAGTGATTACTTAATTGCCACTTCATTTCCTGTTTCTCCTTTAACTCTGATCTCAGAAAGATGTCTACACCTGTACCACTGGCATCCTATTTCCTAGTTTACAGCTAGTTTCCACCTTCAAAGGTTAGACTTTCAAATATCTCATAGCACTGAACTAGGTAACAATATATTGTCTGTCACCATATGTCTCTTCAGTTTCTGAGTTTGCTTCATAAGACTAAATATTCTTTTCTCACAATCTGCCCTTCTCCTCATCTCACTTATTCTTTCACTGCTTTTAACAGAATCTGCATTCTCTAATTCATACTGTAAAAACCATCTAAACTTACTATTAACTTATTTTTATCAGTAACTGGAATTTGTGAATAAATTTTTAAAAATGGCCTCGGCAATTTGTGAGTACATCTAACAGAATTTTAGAGTCACACATTAACTTACATGTCATCTAATGAGATTGTTTCATTTGGCAGATATGGAAAGGAAAGCTAAGGGAAAATAAAAATCAAGTGACCTTGATCCTACTGTTGGTGAGTGGTATAATTCTAGTATTTAAATCCAGGTCTTCTTAGTATTGCATTGTTGTGTCTGTTGGGGTTATTATAAAAATTTACATAGGCATTATTTTCATATATAACATTTTATATGAAGTAAGATAAATTTGATTGCTGATGACTGTGTGTGTGTGTGTGTGTGTGTGTGTGTGTGTGTGTAGAGAGAGAGAGAGAAGAGAGCAAGAGCCTTACACATATATAGCTATAATAATACAAAGTAGTATAGGATCTCAAAGTAAATTTCATTGGTATTAGTCAAATCACTGAACATACTTTCCACTAATTTTTCTATTAATTTTAATATGTAACCATATATAATTAACTGATAATCAAATTTTACATTTACATCTTAACAAATTAATGTTGGTAAGCAAAAAACATAAACAGTGGTTTAAATTTGTGTTGTGTTCTCACATGAAACTATATAAAACAGCATTTACTAAAGGCAATGGAAATTCATGATTGCTGTGCTCAAGTAAAAGTTTTGGAATTTAAGAAGCACTTAGTTGTTGCATTAGACCATTTAGGATGTTTCAACGGTCTCAATTGACTGTAATTCCAATCTGCTCAAGTGCCCTGTTAATGACCTTCCATCTCCAAGTAAGCAGAGGAATTCAATGTTTATACTTAAAAAAAAAAAAAACCTCTACCACAAACAGATTGAAGGACAGCTTCTTTTCATTCTATCTTTACTATGGCATGAGAGAGTAAATTGTTACCACTACATCAATTGAGAGAAGCTAACCTTTAGTGGCTCTTAATGAAAGCCCTCATTGACAAAACAAAATCAACAGATCCAGGTATAAAGAAGCCACTTAAGTGTTTTCCATTTCTTATTGTCTAACAGTGAGTAATTATATTTGTAAAGTTTAAACAAGCAATGAAATTTACCCACACTTACACTTTAACTTTCCTGCCATGTAGTAAACAGATAGGTCTCGAGGCTTCCTATAGAAGTGTCACTCTCACATATAGATATATTCAGATTTCTACACAGAGTGAAAGAGTCCTAGCATCTGCGGATGCTGCTACAAAGAAGTTCCATCTTTAACCTCCATGCCAAAAATAATCTTGAAACCCCAAAGAAGGCAATATCTATTTGAATGGGTTCCAAACTAAGAAATCAGCAAAACTTGTTTTATCTTCTCTTAAAGTCGAGGAGAGGCAACAGATAACTATTAATATTAAAATTTAATGTAAAAAGCCATTGTGTTTCAGAAGTTGAGGTATTGCATTTAATACATAAATCTTTAAAAAACTCTAAGCACCTGATGTCGTCTTTTTTTATAAGCATAAAAAAGGCATTTGTATCTCCCAAAATATTTATTCTCAGATAATTTGTTTCCAACGGTGTACAATGTGATCTGTCTAACCTACAGGAAAAGTTTTCCATTTTATTTTGTGCAATGTGATTTTATATTCAAAGAGGTAAAAACATTTAAGGCGACACATCAGTAATAACGACAATGAAGTCCTGTACTGTTTCAGAAAAAAATATCAAAGAAAATACATAAAATTCTATATTTTTTCAGTTACAGTATTTGTCCATGGATTTAAACAATAATATAATGCAAATTCTTTATAGAATCAATAAATATTCCTTTCAGTGAAACTAAAATTTATTGTGATAGGCATTCTCCCCAGATTTTTAAATAAATAAATAAAATAGTGAGAGCATAAGGATTCCTGTATCATCTAATTCCCTCAAATCAGAAGAGATTAACTAACCCAGACAGGTCTTTTCACTGCCTGAACTGTGTGTTTCCCTCTACACTACACATAAAAGTTTTTAAAAACGCAAGACAATGAAAAAAATAGTCAAGGGAAAGTTTTGCAACAAATTAATGCTATACACATAATAACCAAAAAAGTTTTTCAGGGCATGATGTCTAACAGGTGCCAAATTTTCACCTGATTAGGAAAGCAGCAGCTGATCTGTGTTGCTGGAGAAGGAGGATGAAGGATGGGTAGGGGAGGACACATTGAATAGAAGGTGAAAAGGAGCACATGGCATGGGATATGACCAGGGAAATAGATTTGGACTGGACTGAAAAATGCCTTGCATGCGAAGTTTCTGAGGCTTAGATTTTATCTTGTAAGTCATTGGGAACCAATGATGGTTTTTCAAGCTGGAGAGAAATTCTTGGCTTTGATTCTTCCGTGTCTCAAATTCCACCAGTAAATAATATGTCATGAAGAGAGTGTCTCTATGGTTTAATGAATATTTTAGAGGAAGTGGGTAATTATGATAGTCAACGGAAGGATTTGAGTAGAATTGGAAGTAATCAAGGAAAGCAAAGGAATGATATCTTAGTAGGAAAAATGGCTTGTGCAAAATTTGATAAAAGTAGACCTGTACGCATTTATTTAAGCAAGCAATGAGAACCAGAGGTGGGCTTGAGTATTGCAGTAGTACTCTAAAACATAGTGGTTAAGAACACAAGCTTTGGAGTCATCTGCTTGAGTTCAAATTTCAGCCCTAACACATGCTCTAGCTGAATAACATTGGGCAAGTGTCACAATTAGATTACTTTGGCTGCTTTATGCAAAGGAGAGAGAAAGGAGGAGAGAGAAGAAGGGAAGAAGGAGGAAAGGGAAGGCAGGGGAAGGGAGGGAGAGAACAGGAGGGGAGAGGGAGGGGAGAGAAAGGGAGGGACAGAACAGGACAGAAGGGAGAGGGGAGGGGAGGGGAGGGGAAGGGAAAGAACAAATATGGCACAAATCATTGATATACATCATAGATGGTTGATTTCACAGACTAGATATACCTCTACTGCCTAAACAAGCAGAGCAGAACCCAAGAAGTTCCCTTCTCAGCATGAGACAGATTTCTTTTTTTTTCTGAGACAGATTTTAAGCATGGAAATTCATTTGCTAAAATAATATTTAAGAAAGATAATTCTAACAGAATGCAGAATAGAAATAAATTAATACAACTTGATATTTGGATAGCAGTATGAAAATATCAGGTACAGGAAATATAAAATGGCTTTTAGTATGAATGACTAAGAATTAGGATGCCATTGACATTATTAGAAATTCAGAAGAAGGACTAATTTTGGAGGGGTAATGAATTTACTCGTTTTTTGAAATATTATTTTCTTATTATAAAACCAAACACACACTCATTATGGAAATAAATGGAAAATACAATAAAGAGAAAGTAGAAAAGTTATCAAAAACTACTCTTCACCCTATGGTGTATACTCTTTCCTTTTTTCTCTGCATAGATTTACATGTGTAAACATACAGATACACATTTTCATAAATACGATGTTACAGTATATTGTGTCATGCCTACATTTTTCTCTGAACGTAATATAAACTTAACACGAACTTATGTTGACCATAAATGTACCAAAAACATTTTTCATATCACAATTCTCTGTAACTGTGTTTATTTTGCTGTATTACCTTTTATTGTAGGGATATGCCATTGTTTTTAACCAATCCTCTTCTGTTGCACAATTATGTTATTTCCAGTTTTCATTTCTATAAATGATGCTATGATATATATGTATGTGTGTGTATACATATACAAAATCATACATTTTACCCTAAAATATATCATGAAAAATGAAATTACTGCATTATAATTACTGTACTATTTTAAAGCTTTTGATACATATTGCCAAATTTTATTTCACAAAAATTTTCTCTTCTGTTAACAGGATATGAGAGTGACCAGTTCGTTGCACTCTTGCCAATACTCTATAATTTTCTTTTAAATATTGTCTTTGACAACTTGATAGGTGTAAATAGTATGCCTTTTTCTGTTTCGATTTACATTTCTTTGATAACTAGCAATTTTGAGCATCTTATTATTGTTAGTTCTTTATCTTTATTTTGTACATTTCCTGTCTGTGTCTCTTTTATTGTTTGTTTTAGGCATGTAGACTTGGAAGTAAAAGCAAGATGATGGAAAGGAAGTGACTAATATGTACATTGAGATGTTCTAGTGGACTTGTGAGAAAAGTCAGAGTGGGAAATGTAAATTTAGTTTTAGTACAAAGCAGTAACAGTTAAAGCCATGAGCGTGAATATTTTAAGTATTAGTATTTAAGTAAAAGAAAAGAGCAAAGGGCCACAGACAGATGTATTCTTGGAAAACATCCACAGTCTTGAGTTCACAATGAATCAGGACTCAAAAACGTAGATGAAGAATGAAGAACAGCATTGTGTATGGAAATAACTGGAAAATGTTTTTCAAGGAATATCAAATGTTACAGAGTAGAAAAATGGGAAATGAGAAAGTTCATTGATTTGGTAGTGGGAGGATCATAAATGTTCTCCAAGAGTGAGGCAGGCATCAGTCAAGTTTACTATTGAATATTTTCTTACCTTTAGAATTTATTTCTTGTTTTATTGAGTTTGGCATTGTTCTCTATGGCCCAGGCACAACTTGGCAATGATGAGTTTGACAAAAGGATGCCAACAGATTTCTGCAGAGTAAGAGTCAGAGCCTCACTCTCAGCTGGGGAAAAGATTTCCTGGCATTCAGAGGCCCTCAACGTGAGTGTGTAAAGCTCTGCAAGAAGCTCCCTTTACATTTCTCATGAGACTTGTTACCCTCCTGACTCGCCCAGCTGACTGGCTATAGCCTCTACCTGCACATCAGATGGAAGAAATTAGTAGCAAGTATTGATTTTTCTCTAATTACTTAGAACCAGGAAAGTTTAATTTCTAAGTCAGACCACCACAGACATAGGCCTAGAACCTACAGATTTTTTATATTCCATTCCACCATAATTCTTGACATTTATTGAATCATTTTTAAAAGGAAAAATGATTGTTTCCCTATGTGTTATTTCTATCTTGTCTCATTTTTCCTTTCTTTTTATCCTTCTCTCACATCTTTTTTAAAAAATGTCTTTGCTAAAAGAGTGATCAGGTATTTCATATAGACACAAACACAAGAAAATTCAGGCTTCTCACACTATCCAGACACAGCTTTAAAAGTTTTAGAATCTAGCAGTGGTAATTGCTTCTTGCACTGAATCTGTGCACATTTTTCAGCTATACCTCTCATCCTGCAGATCTACTGATCATCAGGCAAAAGAATGGTAGAGAAAGGTTTCCCCCGTTCATGTATTCCTCTCCTTCGTCCCATATATCCAGAAACATTCACAACAAATGACAAAATTGTTGCTTTCCCACCACTTGAGTACTTCCTTATTTCAGATTTCCTCATTCCACTCTATTTCTGAAATATAGAATTTGCATTATATAGCAGAAAAAGCACATGCCAACCTGAATCCAAATCCAGCTTTGCTAATTAATAGCTCTGTGACCCTGCAGAAGTTATCTGAACTCTCTTGGCCTCAATTTCTTTATCTACAAGTGGATATTAAAAAATGAAAAACCAAATAAAACTACCTTACAGAGTATTTGGAGGAAATATGTAAATTTCTCAACCACTATCAGTTCCCTACCTCCTGCAAATTGAGGAATTGCCTGTGATAGCTGGGAAATGCAAATTAAAACCCACAATGAGATATCACCTTACCCAGTTAGAATGGCTTTTATTAAAAAGTCCAAAAACAATAGATGCTGGCATAGATGCAGAGAGGAATGCTTATACACTGTTGGTGGGACTGCAAATTTGTACAACCTCTATGGAAGACAGTATGGAGATTCCTCAAAGAACTAAAAGCAGATCTACCATTTGATCTAGCAATCCCACTATTGAGTATTTAACCAAAGGAAAAGAAATTGTATCAAAAAGGCACCTGCACCTGAATATTTGTTGCTGCACAATTCACAATTGCAAAGATGTAGAATCAACTCAAGTCCTCAACAATTCGTGAGTGAATTAACAAAATGTGGCACATGTATGCTAGGGAATACTACACAGCCACGAAGAAGGATGAATTAAGTCCTTTTGCAACAATTTGGATGGAACTGGAGATCCTTATCCTAAGTGAAGTATCTAAAGAATGGAAAAACAAACAGCACATGCACTTGCTATTAAATTGGGACTAACTGATGAGCACGCATATGCATAGAGAAAGAATTAACAAAACTCAGTGAAAATCAAGCAGGGAGGAGGGGGGAGGAGAGGGTGGGTGAAAAACCTGCCTAATGGGTACAATAAACACTATCTGGGTGATGGGCACACTTATAACCTTGACTCAAGCATAACAAAATCCATACATGTAACCAAAAACATCTGTACCCCTGTAATATTTTGAAATAAAAAAGAAAAATAGGCCCAGCGCGGTGGCTCACTCCTGTAATCCTAGCACTCTGGGAGGCCGAGGCCGGTGGATTGCTCAAGGTCAGGAGTTCGAGAACAGCCTGAGCAAGAGCGAGAGCCCCATCTCTACTAAAAATAGAAAGAAATTAATCGGACAACTAAAAATGTATATACAGAAAAAAATTAGCTGGGCATGGTGGCTCACTCCTGTAATCCTAGCACTCTGGGAGGCCGAGGCCGGTGGATTGCTCAAGGTCAGGAGTTCGAGACCAGCCTGAGCAAGAGCGAGAGCCCCATCTCTACTAAAAATAGAAAGAAATTAATTGGACAACTAAAAATATATAGAAAAAATTAGCCGTGCATGGTGGCGCATGCCTGTAGTCCCAGCTACTCGGGAGGCTGAGGCAGAAGGATTGCTTGAGCCCAGGAGTTTGAGGTTGCTGTGAGCTAG
>NW_012148319.1:5089246-5093336 GCF_000956105.1 Propithecus coquereli
TATTCTTTCAGGGAATACCCTTCCAGAATGTATTCCTAACTATAGTATACATTTCTCTTAAATTCTTAATAGTTTTAGAATAATTCTCAATATTTTTCAGTTTCTTACTCTATATTTATATACATGAAGTTTTTGAAGAGTCTATTGCTCTTCTAACTGAAGCCTATAATAGATTTGAGCTCCGGAAAGTTACTAAAATCTGTCAACTCTAGCATCAGGCACAGCAGCAAGAATTACACCTATTTATGTCATACTCCTCATGCTACCAAAAGGAAACCCTAGCCTTTCAAACTACAGTACTATGTCAGCTAAAAGTAATATTGATTGTGAATGTGGATAAGTTAATTCACTCATAATTTACTTAGGTCATATGCCTGATTATAGATAATTGATAGCTACAGGTAAATTGATCACAAAACACAGATAATCCAAGTGAAATGGGTGATCTACATAGAGTAATCTTGCAGTCCAAACCTGAATGCTATCCTAGAAGTATGAAGCTGAACAGGAGTAATTAGGATCCATTGTACTTAGATAGAGTCAGAGTCTGTTCTCTTGGTTTAATTTTGCTCTTTCCTAAGATCACCCTTTATGGGGTAGATAGAGTGATTAGAGTGAGAAGGGGTGAAGAGGGCAACTGGAATGCATAGTAAATTTGGACTCAGATTTGTTGTTCAAAACATACTATTACCTTTAGTTTGAAAGTAAGGCAGAAAAGAAGAATTAGAAGTCCAAAGTAACCCTGAAGTTGTGTTCAGAAATAACCACATGGAAGAGAGTCTCCTTAAACACTTACGGTGGATTGGAGTCTTAGCCAAGCAAAAGCAACAAAGGAGATATAATGACAATATGTCTCTATACTGCAACAGCACTTTCCTGATCTTCAAGAGCACATCAAGAGACTTTATTATGTACTGCATGAAATCAGCTCAAGAGCAGGGCTGAATATAAGCTCGTGGTTCACAATCATTCATCTCCTTCTCAAGAATAAAAAGGGAAAACTGAATGTCCCTTTTTTGGTGTATGTTATTAGCGACAAAAGCTAGATCTATTTTGTTTTTAATTTGATCTTCTTTGAGTTAAGATCTTAAGAGAAACTTTTCTTTAATTCATCAAAAAAAATTTTACATCTTAAGTGGGGCTCTTTATATAATACAAAATGTGATAAAATTTAATAAGGCCAACATTCCTTGGCAATTAATAAATTAATAAGAAAAATTGGGAAAAAAACTGTAGAGGAGGTGTCTCTGTAACTAATTATATGTGAAAAGGGGTGAATTTTGTATGAGTGGAGGAGAAAATGAAAATCATTATCATTAGAGAAAAGAAAGGAAGGAGGAGGAGGAAGGGAGGGAAAGAGAGAAGGAATTAGACAAGAGAAAGAAAAGAAGAAAATAACATAGACATAAAGGCAGAAATATGTATATGGTGTGGGTATTTAGTGGATAGAGAACTCATTTAGAACAGATATTGTGTTTTAGAATTTGTTTTTCGTTTGTCTGTTTTTTATTCATAGATTAAACTGGAGAAGAAGATAAAAGGTTACTAGTCTAATCATGTTCTAGACCCTTCCAAAAGAGACATCCTCAATGTAACTCTGACATCCGGCTTACATTTGTTAAGACATACATTAAAAATTTGTAAGCTAAAAACGTTTTCCACTAAGTTATACACTACATATTAATAAAATTTATATTAAAATAAATCATATTCAGTACAATTTTCAACTGAGATTTATTTTAATATGATACACCTCTTTTTGAGTTTTAAAATAGTTTTCAAACCCAAAAGGTCTGACTTCTTAAATTCTTTTGTGTTGCCAAAATAATACAGAAACCCAGCCTTACTTTTACTTGTGCAAAATTGTTAATGACAACAACTTCTATTCACATGGGACAATTTTTTAAATAACAATTAAAATCTGATAAATATTCCAAATATGACAGCATGAGTAATTAAGAGGAATTTATCTTAGTATCCATTATTCTTTACCTACAGCTATGTTGCTTACATTGGAAGGCAAAATTTATCATATGGAAATATTACATAATAACCTGACCTCTTATAAAATTAGTCTGACACTAATTATTTGCGAAAAACGTTGAAGCATCTTTCCCCACTTCAAGCTAATCTTTATCTGCCCATTGCATCAGGCTTTGCCAATCTTTACATGGTTGTCTGATCTTGCAAACAGTTGACAAAATAATTTAAAAATAGTAGAAATTAATTCCAAAGTAAAATTACAAATCCTGTAATAGACACAAGAGTATATGATGCTGATAAAAGTGAGATTGGGTAATTGCTTGACACATTATATCCCCAAGCCTTTGACAAAAGAGAGAATTTCTGAGTTAGAACATGAAGAAAAGCAAACCAACAAAGATGATGATTCACCAGGTGCTTCATAAAAGAATTATTTGAGAATGAAAAAACTAATTCTTGGGGAAAGTTAATGAATTAATAAATATGTGTGTGAAACATCGAAAGATCATGTTGGAAAAAATTTTTTTCCTCGGTCACTGCCTCAAACTACTTTATTGTTATTTTATTTTATTTTATTTGTTTACAAGTGCAACGTCGTTACATTCATATATTGCATTGTGTTGAAGTCAGGGCTTTTAATTCATACATCACTAAAGCCACATACATTGTACCCAACAAACACCCTCCTATCATCCACCCCCCTCTTCTTCCCCAACCCTCCAAGTCTCCGTCGTCCATCATTGTTCACTCTGCTTCCATGTATACACATTATTTAGCTTCCACTTATAAATCAGAACGCGTGGTATTTGTCTTTCTGCCTCTGAGTTGTTTCACTTAAGGCAATGGCCTCCAGTTCCATCCATGTTGCTGCAAAAGACATGATTTCATTCCTTTTCACAGCTAAATAGTATTCCATTGTGTACGTACCACATTTTCTTTATCCAACCCTCCACTGATGGACACTTAGATTGATTTCATACCTTTGCTATTATTAATAGTGCTGTGATAAACATATGAGGGCAGGCATCGTTTGTTATAATTATTTCTTTTCCTTGACTAATTCTCTAGCTAGGACTTCTAATGCTATGTTGAATAGAAGTGGTGAAAGTGGGCATCCTTTTCTTGTTTATGTTCTTAGGGGGAATACTTTCAACTTTCCCTCATTAAGTATGATATTGACTGTGGATTTGTCATATATGGCCTTTATTATTTTGAGGTATGTTCCTTTGATGCCTAGTTTGTTGAGAATTTTTAATAAGAAGGGATGCTGAATTTTATCAAATGCTTTTTCTACATCTATTGAAATGATCATATGGTTTGTCCTTAATTCTGTTTATGTTATGCATTACATTTATTGATATGCATATGTTGAACATCCTTGTATCCCTGGTATAAACCTATTTGATCATGGTGTATTATCTTTTTCATCTAGTGTTTGATTTGATTTGCTAGTATTTTCTTGAGGCTTTTTGTGTCTATGTTCATTAGGGATATTTGTCCGCAATTTTCTTTAAACTAAAAATTTTTTTTGGAATGAATGAAGAAGAAAACACAACATACCAAAACCTGAGGGATGCAGGAAGAGCAGTACTAAGAAGAAAATTAATAGCATTAAATGCCTACATTAAAAAAGTAGAAAGATCACAAATTAACAACCTAACTTTTTACCTCAAGGAACTAGAAAAACAAGAACTAACCAAACCCAAAGTTAGCAGAAGAAAAGAAATAACAAAGATTAGAGCAGAACTAAATCAAATAGAGACCAAAATAAAATACGAAAGATCAACAAAACAAAAAACTAGTTCTTCAAAAAATAAGCAAAATTGATCAACCATTATCTAGACTAACCAAGAAAAGAAAAGAGATGATCCAAATAAATAGAATCAGACATGAAAAAGTTGACATTTCCACCAATACCATAGAAACACAAAAGATCATCAGAGATGATTACAAACAACTATACCCTCACAAACCAGAAAACCTAGAGGAAATGAATACGGTCCTGGGAACACAACCTCCTGAGATTGAACAAGGAAGAAATAGAACTCCTGAACAGACCTGTAATGAGTAGGGAACTTGAATCAGCAATAAAAATATCTCCCAACAA
>NW_012148319.1:5095286-5096078 GCF_000956105.1 Propithecus coquereli
CTTACTGCAGATATCCAAAGTTAAAGTATGACCACGTAACAGTAGTGGGGAGTGATGGCCATCAGCTTTCTCCTCATTCACGCAGTAACTTAGCATATTCTACTACAAATAGGGGTGAGCCAAAAGTGTCCATGGATTAAAGTAAGAAAGGGACGTATTCCACCAAAGAGTTTGGAGCTCTTATAAGGACAGGGGAGGAACGGAAAGGCCTCAATTGACCACTGATATGTGGTGTCACGGGCATATATGAGGTCAGCATAAACCAGTGCAGAAAATTTGAATTAGCCAGGCCCCCACAAACATCAGAACTCTTAGTTAATCTAAGGGCATGTCTTACTACTTAACTCTCTTCAACTCCAACCATCATTTTCCCCAGGCCTTGCTGTTCTTGATCCTCATCTAAACCCTTTATCTACTATCTTTGCTATTTGGAGAAAGTGAATATAGAACCATGCTAAAACTATTCCTTACTGAGATCACTAAGATCACATCACCAACGAGTCAGAGTTTTGAAATTGAAACAAACCTGCACCTGTCTGATCCAAAGCAAGCACACTGTCTGTTACACTCTGCTGGAGAGAGAGAAGGTAAGGAATGAAAAACACTGTGGAAGGAAGGAATTCTGGTACATGATATGTCTCTTGAATATTAATTGAAATACATTGATTCAGTTTACATTTATCAAGCACCTAGCCAGCCTTGAATTACGTTAATATTAGGCTAAATTCTTGAGAAAACCTATACACATTAATTAATTATAGTGGGGCAGTACTTGTAAAGTCATGTATTGGC
>NW_012148319.1:5096128-5097036 GCF_000956105.1 Propithecus coquereli
CTTACTGCAGATATCCAAAGTTAAAGTATGACCACGTAACAGTAGTGGGGAGTGATGGCCATCAGCTTTCTCCTCATTCACGCAGTAACTTAGCAAATTCTACTACTTATAAGGGTGAGCCAAAAGTGTCCATGGATTTAAAGTAAGAAAGGGACATATTCCAACAAAGAGTTTGGAGCTCTTATAAGGACAGGGGAGGAACGGAAAGGCCTCAATTGATCACAGATATGTGGTGTCATGGGCATATATGGGGTCAGCATAAACCAATGCAGAAGATTTGAATTAGCCAGGCCCCCACAAACATCAGAACTCTTAGTTAATCTAAGGGCATGTCTTACTACTTAACTCTCTTCAACTCCAACCATCATTTTCCCCAGGCCTTGCTGTTCTTGATCCTCATCTAAACCCTTTATCTACTATCTTTGCTATTTGGAGAAAGTGAGCATAGAACCATGCTAAAACTATTCCTTACTGAAATCACTAAGATCACATCACCAGCGAGTCAGAGTTTTGAAATTGAAACAAACCTACACCTGTCTGATCCAAAGCAGAAACACTGTGTGTTACACTCTGCTGGAGAGAGAGAAGGTAAGGAATGAAAAACACTGTGGAAAGAAGGAATTCTGGTACATGATATGTCTCTTGAATATTAATTGAAATACATTGATTCAGTTTACATTTATCAAGCACTTAGCCAGCCTTGAATTACATTAATATTAGGCTAAATTCTTGAGAAAACCTATACACATTAATTAATTATAGTGGGGCAGTACTTGTAAAGTCATGTATTGGCTTTCCTTTCTACACAGGTGTTTCTCTTTATACTACATTTCATGATCTTTTTTGACTCTACTCATTCTCTTCAATATAATCTTCACTAATTCTGTGTTATTATATATATTCATATA
>NW_012148319.1:5097915-5124975 GCF_000956105.1 Propithecus coquereli
AAAGTTCCCTTTTTTCCAAAAAATAGCTTCATTAAGATAAAAGTGCTTGCTACAATTCACCTATTTGAGGTAATGCATATGTTAATTCACTGAATGTATCCATTCCACAATGTATACATACTTCAAAACATCATGTAAATGATAAATACATACAATTTTTATGTCAATTTTTTAAAAATCTCCAACTCAATGGTTAGTATATCCACAGATCTGTGTAACCATCACCACAATTTTAGACCATTGGATCTTCTCAAAAAGAAACTTTGTACTCTTTAGCTATTATCCCCCTCATTTCCTCATCATCGACCCCCACTCTCAGCCCTGTGCAACCACTAATTCATTTTCTGTCTCTATAGATTTCCTTGTTCTGGAATCATATACTATCTGGAATTTAGCGACAGACATCTTTTACTAAAGGTAATATTTTCAAGGTTCATCCAAATTGGCAAATATATCAGTACTTCATTTCTGTCTATGGCCAAAAAAATACTTCATTGTATGGGTATACCATTTTGTTTATCCATCTGTCTGTTGATGGACATTTGAATTGCTTCCATCTTTTGGCTATTATGAATAATGCTACTATAAGCATTGTTGTATAAGTTTTAGTGTGGACATATGTTTCCATTTCTCTTGCATACATATCTAGGAGTAGCATTGTTGGGTCATATGGTAATTCTATGTTTAATTGTTCAAGGAACTGTCGGACTGTTTTCCAAAGCAACTGTACCATTTTACATTCCTATCAGCAGTGTATGAGGGTTCTGATTTCTCCATATTCTCACTGACACTAGTTATCATCTTACTTTGTGATTCTAGCCATCCTAGTACACATGACGTGGCATCTCATTGTGGTTTTGATTTGCATTCCCTTGCTAACTAGTGATGTTGAGCATCACTCATTGGCTTATTGGTCATTTAGCTCTCTTCCTTGGAAAAGTGTCTATTGACATCTTTTGCCTATTTTTTATTTTTTTGTCTTTTTATTATTATGCTATATGAGTTATACATATATATATATATATATATATATATATATGTTCTAGATACAAGTCCCTTAACAAATACATGTTTTGTCAATAGTTCTCCCATTCTGTGAGTCATCCATTCAGTTTCTTGGTAAGACCCTCTGAAGCACAAAAGTTTTTAGTTTTGATGAAGTTCAGTTTATCTTTTCTTTTCTTTTGCTCACACTTCTTTTGTGTGTCATATCTAAGGATCCTTGACCAACTCAAAATATCCAAGATTTACTATTGTGTTTTCTTTGAAAAATGTTTACAGTTTTTATAGTTTTAGCTCTTACATTTAGATTTTTGATCTATTTTGAGTTCATTTTTGTATGCGGTACGAAGGGTCTGATTTCATTCTTTTGCATGTGGATATCCAGTTATCCCTGCACCATTTGTTGAAAAGGCTATTTTTCTTCAGTGAATGATTTTAACACCCTTGCCAAAAATCAGTTGACCATAGCTACATGAGTTTATTTCCAAACTCTCAATTCTATTCCATTGATCTATATATCTAACCTTGTACCAGTTCTACATTGTCTTGATTACTATTGCTTTGTAGTAAGTTTTAATATTGGGAAGTGTGATTCTTCATAGCTTGTTCTTCTTTTCCTGGATTATATTGTCCAGTCTTCATCTCTTGCAATTTCCTGTGAATTTTAGAACCAGCTTATCAGTTTCTGCAGTTGAGATTCTGATAGGGATTGTTTTGAATCTAGATCAGTTTGGGAAATATCCATTTTAAAAATATTGCCTTCTGATCCATGATCCATACCTTACAGTCTTTGTCAACTATAATTCCTTTGTAGATTTTTTTTTCAATTTGTTAGTACAAATATGCCTGCATGTCATATTATAAAAGCACAGGAATATTTCATTTCAGTGACATACTTTTTCTCTTCACTGCTGACATATAAGGGGATTTATTTATAAATTTCCCTATTTCAGGGTGTAAAGAAATCAACTTCCAAGCAGAGTGCTACTTATAAAAATTCCCCCCTTATTCAGAAAATTTTATATGCCAAGATGCTTTTTGTGTTGGATTATTAGTTTTCCATATACTTCGGCAACCAAAGGCAAGTGTCTATGGGCTAACTCACATTGTGTCTGCATTTCAGCACATTCTTGTCCATTTATGTTATGGCTACACATATGTAAGTTACCACAGAAATTGGACAGGGGCCGTATTTGAAAACTATTGTTCAGCTTATGTTTCATAAGCTGACTATTTTAAAGTGTTCTATAGTTTTTGCACATTCCCAAACTCCACAAAGCTCTCTTATCCCTATGTAAATCTCTCATGTGCTTAATTTTGTATTGTGCTAGATTTAATAATTTGGTGTCATATGCCAATACCTGCAGAAATAAAACTTGAAATTATGGCTTTCAAGTTTCCATTGTTCATCCATGAATTTAATATGCAGTTGGGTTTCTCAATTGAATTATAACTCTGAAAGCATTGTAGCATGCCCACTTTTTTCATCAACTTGACACATGAGTGTGAAATTATATGTACTACTTTTGAGCCTTCCATAGATGGTCTGAAACACACCAAGGAAATCAGAAGGAAAATCATGATGGTTTTACACAGTATCCAAGATTGTGTTACAGCTGATGGCACTTGCAAAAGTGGTAGTCTGGTAACTAAGTAAGAATCAATCCACAGCTCATGTATTTACATACAGTAGTTCTCAATGAGAAATCCTAAGTGGTCACTTGAACTTTTGTGGCAAGGATCCAAATTCTTCTCTAAAATATGCATAAGCATTCTTGCTGCCTTCAGCAAGCATAAATCTTATACTAAGTGGAACATTCTCCCTTCTCCCTTTCTGTGGAAATGCTACAAATTATAATTTTTCAACACTTATAACATATATATATTATGTGTTGAAAAATTATATAATAAATTGATAATAAAAGTGGTATATATAATATATATAGAATAGAAAGGATAGATGTAAATAATGACGAAGGGCAATTCTCACGTTACATAAAGTGAATATGAAAAAGAAACCAGATGAAATGACTGATTTATCTTTTTTTGCAAGCTTATCTTTAAATAATTACATCTAGGTTGTTTCAGATGTTTTCTTCTTCTCTGACTTGAAAAACAGTTCCAAACAGTTCTTTCATTTAATTTTAGCCTTAACAACTATGTTGTTGCTGATAAAACATGAATGTAAACTGTGGTTTTCCTACTACATTATCTAAGTAAATACAAGTTACAAAATCCACTTACATACAGAGAGTGGATAAACTCAGGCAAGTTTTGATCTAATCTACAGTTCTTTGCTTTTTTTAAATGTCTGTGACAAAGATCATTTTAACTGCTCAGGTTACTTCTTTTGACTCTTCTGGCTACCCTTGAGTAACTATTTCAATGTGATAAACAATTTAAACACAATCCTTTCAGACACTGGTCCTGTACTTTTCACTGTAAATGTTGATCTTATAGAAAGTAGCTCAGATTTCAATTCTAAATGATGAATCAAAGTAGAGAAACTTAATTTTTATTATCGATAAAGAAAAGAGTAAATGAATAATTGAAATGTATTTATACCTCAAATGTTAGATCATATAGCAAATTTTTGTATTATTTCATGAAATAAGTAATTGCACAAACTATTTAATGATTCCATGATAATATGGGCATTTAATACATAGCATTAAAATCCACTCAGTTTCCTGGTGTGTGGGATGGAAATGATGATAACTCCAAAATCCTTGGATCATGATGAGTAACAGATGAGGTAATACACAAAAAGTGCACCCTATTCACTTGAAATATTATGTTATGTGCTGTGGTCTTCTTATTAGAAAGAATAACTCTATAATTTTAGAATATGCTTGGTATCAAATCCTTATAGAACTAAACAGGCTGAGAAATTTTGCTACAGCTCTACAACACAAAAGCAATTTTGAAATTTGTAAAAGAGGGAAATGTTGCTTTAAAAAGTAGACATTTTATCTGATAAGAAATGGTAAAAAAACCTTATCTACAAGTTTTCAAGAAGACATACAGAGACCATAAACTGGGAGTGTTCTCTTCTAGCCAGATATCAGCATCTGAATTAGTACAACAACCCATAACTTTGTTGCATAAAATTCTTCTCCTTTCAGTCTTAATCTCATTTTTACTGATACCTCCCTGCTTCTTGCTACTTATTTCAGTTCTAGAAATTATCTAAATAATGATCCTTCATTGAACCCTACTGTATACTAGACGTCATTGAAGAAGTCATTGACTTTCTCAAGAAACCAAAAACACACAGTCAAGAAAATATAATGTGGTGTGCAAAAATCTATACATATACAAAGAACAGAAAGGAGCTGTCAAATCCTACTGGGAGGGTCAAAGAAAGCGACCTGGGTCTGTTGCAATAACAACCTCGAGATCTTAGTGCCTAAATCCAAAAACAAGTTTTCTCTCACACACATTATGCATTCAACGCAAGTTGGGTCATTGCTCAGGAATCCAGAATGGAAAAGGCTCCACCCTCCTGTAGCTTCCTCATCTAGAACAAAAGGTTCCACATTCACCATGGCAGGGGAAGAGTCTACACTATTTCAGCTCATAGCTCACTGGCCAAAACCGGTCAAAGTTGTCACCCCGATCGACTCCCCATCCCCCACTGCAAGATGGATGAGAAATATGGACAAATATATTTAACGTAAGAATGGTAAATTTTATTGACTTTACCAGAGAAGACTTCAGAAAGGAGATGAAATTTAAGCTGGGCTTTAAAGGTTGAGTCAAATTTTGACAAACGGAGTTGTGAGTAAAGCTCAACAGAGGTCAAGAAAAGAGCAAAAACACAAAGGCAAGAAAACCTCATGGTATATGACAGAGAAATGTTCATTATTTCCTCTGTGGCTGAGATTAATAGTTAATCTTTAAATTTCTGTTCCCCTCTTTTTCTGTAATAATAGAAGTTTTAGCTGGGCATAGGTTAACCTATTTACAGACTTCATGTGTGGCTTGTTTTGTATTTAGGTGTCACAATAGGAGTAGGTTCTTATCTATGAAATGAGAAAAAAAAATGTGCAACTCGTGACATGTCCTTATAAAGGGAAGAAATATGCCTTCCTCTTCTCTTTTCTTTCCATCACACTGGCCTACAGACACTTTGGGAAGGTATTACTGTCACATGTATGAGAACAAACTCTAGCAATGACAGAGCGAGAAGATGGAAAGGACTAGAATCCCTAATACTATTGAGCTGCCACACCCTTCCTGACTAGTTACCAAGAGAGAGAAATTAACTTCTATCTTGTATTAGTCATACTCTTTGGGGGATCACTTTTTACAGCAGGCAAGGCTATACCCTCTTCTAGCCTCTTCAAGGTAATATCAGTTTTCTCTCTCTTTGTGATATCTTTTATAGCTATAAAGATTTTTGCAATAAATGTACAATTATAAAATTTAAAGCAGTAATTGAAAAAAATAAATCTGCTTTGAGGCCAATTACTTTCCAGTATTAGAGTTGTGACTATCGTACGTTTGATTTGAGAGATACTGTAGAGGCTTTTAAATCCCT
Organism: Propithecus coquereli; assembly: GCF_000956105.1. NCBI lineage: Eukaryota > Metazoa > Chordata > Mammalia > Primates > Indriidae > Propithecus > Propithecus coquereli. The sequence continues at coordinate 5,103,461 of NW_012148319.1, forward strand.
ATGCTATAGGAATGGTGTGTATATAGTACAGTGACACAGGTTAAACAGAGCAGACATCACGCTTCGCTGGCATTGTGAGAGGCTCTGTTTGAAAACATATCTGCATATCAGTGGGAAATGACTGTACTGCATGATAGAAAATGAACAAAACAGAAAATGACACTCGTGGGTGATAAGAAGGGAAGGGTGGCTGATAACTGAAGAAAAGAAGGACCCCTTTCCCAGCAATCTTGTAGTGAATGCCACAAGACAGGAGTCACATGTTTCAGAGTAAATATCTATACTGCAGGTATTTTCAAAGTCTACTGTCCCACATACTAGAAGAGCAGAGTAGGAAGTATAGAAATATCCACCCCATCTGGAATTTGGCAGATGAAACACAGAGATCCCCATGTATTTGACCTTTGAGAACCAATCAACAATAATAAAATTGGCAATACAACATTATAGGATTAAGTTAGGGGAGTTTCCAACTCCACATACAATCCCCGAATGATATCTGTTCACATTAATTAAGCTTATTAATTGGATTACATCAACCCTGTAATGTTCTTTAGACCAATTACCCAGAAAATTTTATGAGACTATTATTGACAAAAGTGCTACAAGTTTTGCAGCAATACTAAAGTGGTCACATTGTATAATTGTAAATTTTTATGAGGATTAAGTGAACCGTTCCATGTACATCACTTAACTGGATCTAGCATGTATCATAAGTACTCAAAAAACTTTTTTTAAGATCTGGATCATAAACCAGGTGTAGAGTTTGGAGCATCAGTGAAAACAGAAATAGAATTGTATTATTTTCAGCAAATGAGGCCCAATGTTAGTTTAATAATGCTATTATAGCATATGTAAATCAATCTCTCATCTCAATACATCGTTATCATTTTTCTCTAAAAAGTGATACCAAATATTATTATTTATAATGTGTATTTGAAACCCTCACTTTTTTTATTTGCTGTAGAAAAACAATTTCATGATGTCCAAAGTAAATTATAACATAATGTGTCAAATTTAAATTTCAAATTTTTCACACCACATTATACTCTTGTCCCATAAATAAAAATGCTGCAGAAAAAAATATTAAGATACTCTCACTACAGAGAAGCATAATACGTCATCTTAAGAAAGGTAGGTTCTATATAATTATAATAAACCTGAATATTAGAATTTTTTTAAAAAAATGATGGCAATGTTATACATGTATTGCATCATTTGTCTTTAGCTTTAATGTTCTCATGTAAAATAGGAATAATAAGAAATCCTGTAACCTCAATCCCATTCCCCTCACCTAGTTGTCACCACTACTCCCACTTACCTGTCAGGTTGGTAGTGTGTGGATAGAATAAGATCCTGAAAAAAAAAAAAAAAAAAAAAATAAAAAATAAATCTTTTTCAAGGTGAAAAAAAAAAAAAAGAAGGGGCAGTTTCCAGCACACAGTTCGACAATCGACTAAAAGGCCATTGGGATCTGAATAAGGGAAAAAAACCCTCAAATTTATAAATTTTTGGATTGCACATGCCCCCTAAACACACATTATGCTTCTTCCTTGAACTCGCACGCAGAAGATTCCACTCAAATCTTCTGCAGCTTCCCCATCCCTTTCCTTCCAGGGAAATCATGCAGATGCTACTTTGCTGACATTTCTGACAATTCCTACCCGAGAAATATCATTTATGCAGGTAGATGCAATTCACTTGAATTCCCTTTCTCCTTCTATTGTGCCAGCCCTTACCTCTCATTTCCTTAACACACATGCACACACACACACACGCACATACATGTACACAACTATGTTAGATTTGTGAGCTAAATAGCAACTTTGTAATGTAAGAGCTAATGATAGGCCTGCATCCTAATAAAGGAAAACTACACGTTCTGAAGTAAAATTAAAATAATAAAGAACCACTAGATCAGTACTGTATTTCACAAACCTCAGTGAGCAAGCTCTTTTCTCTCTGAAGAGCTTGTTATGAAGCATATTCTTGGGCCAGTTCAAGTGGTTCTAATTTATTCTCTCTAGTTAAGTTCTAAAATTTTGCATTATGAATAATCACCCTGATGATTCTGATGCAGGTGGCCAGAGGACACACTTGAGAAACACTATACTGAATTGTAAGTTTTCTGCAGGTGCGAATATCTTTACCTTTGCATCCCTAGAAGGAAGACTAGAATTTAGTACATACTCAAAAAATGTTTGTTCTTGACCTTCCATTTGTTGCTATATCAACAAGTGGAAATTTCATTTCCCAGCTGCTCAGGCCCAAATCTTTAAAGTCATCCCGATTCCTCTCTTTTTTGCACACTCTGTGTTCTGTCCAGCAGCAAATCCTACCAGCGCAAAGTTCAGAATAAATTCTGAATCTTAGGACTTCTTACCAGCTCCACCATTATCACTCTAGTGCAAGCCATCACTACACCCAGGCTCCAGCCTCTCAGCTGGTCTTCCAGTTTATACCCTTGCCCCTTGTATTAGTTTCCTGTGGCTGCTGTAATAAATTACCACAAAATTAGTGGCTTAAAGCAACATAAATGTAATCCCTTTATGATTCTGGAACTCAGAAGTCCAAAATTAGTCTCACTGGACTAAAGATAGGAGGGTGGGTTCCTTCAGGAGGCACTGAAGGGAGAATCAATTTCCTTGCCTCTTATGGCTTCTGGAGGCTTCCAGCATTCCTTGGCTCATGACCTCTGCTCCAACTTCTTTCTTCCACAGTCACGGCACCTACAACTCACTCTGACCTCCTGACTCCCTCTCATAATGATTGGTGTGATTACTTCAGACACATCCTGATAATTCAGGATAATCTCCCCATCTCACAATCCTCAGATGAAGCACAGCTGCGATGTACCCTTTGCCACATAAGGTAACATGCACAAGTTCTGGAAATTGGAACATGGACATCTTTTGGGAAAACCATTATTCAATCTGCCACACTCCCCTTACAATCAATTATCATTAGAACTACTAGAGTGAAAAATCAGACCATATCAGTTTGGGCTCCAAATATTCCATTTGCTTCCCGTTTTACACAGCATGAAATATGAAGAGTTTACTGAAGTCTAATGGCAATGTGTGATCAGACCCTCCACAATCTCTCCAATATATCTACCTCCACAGACCCTTCATTCACTGTGTTTTAGCCACATTAGCTTCTTTGCTATTCCTCAAATATACCAAACACACTTTTATCTCAGGGCTTTTGCACTTGCTCTTCCCTCCGCCTAGAATGTTCTAACTCCAAATAACCACATGCCTGGCTTTCTAATTTTATTCAGGTTTATGATTAAATATCATCCAATTGCATTGTCTTCTGTGGGCACCCTATGGAAAATAGCAATCCCTACTCTCAATAACCTACCCCTTACCCTGATTTGTTATTTTTCATAGCACTTTATGTCCATCTGAAATAATATGTATTTGTTTGCTTGACATCTTCTCCCCACTTTGAGAACAGTGTTTTGTTCACTAGCTATTTCCCCAGCACCTAAAACAGTGTCTGACACAGAGATATATTCAAGTAATATTTCTTAAATAATAAATGAAAAAATGCATGTCAAATTAATGATTCTTAAACCAGTGTTACTAGACACCCTCTTGAAATCTTCATTTTTTTGCTCTTTTCTCATTCTTCTTTTCTTAAACATGAAATGTCAAGATAACTTTTCATCTCTTCTTCACAGTAAAATCAATATCATTTTCCAATGTTTTTATTTCAAATGCTTACTATAAGATGGATAAAACATTATAGGCTTGCCTAGATGACTATACATACTGTTTCCACAGGAAAATGTATTCCAGATTAAAAATAAGTGAACTCTCAATATTTTTTTGAAATATAGTCTCCTTAAAAATTTGTAAGACTATTGACATATACCTATTTGCAGAAAATTCATACCATGTGTATTTATAGTTTAATTAACTAGCATGTTTGAATTCATGGGAGGTTGCTCAAATGAACCAACTGTGTTGCAGTAATGATAACAATATTTAGAATTATGTAACACTTTACCAACATTAATTACTGCTCACACTATCATTGCATTGTCATTTCTCCCTTACAGATTTGGAACTTAGGGATAAGGAAGTGACTTGCCTAGATCGCTGAGGAACCTGGTGTTGAGATTCCTGGCTCGACGATTCCTGGCTTGCAGAATGTGTGCTGCTACCACCAGGCCACACTCTTCTCTCCAGAGGAAAGATGTGTCAGCATGGAATTGTACTGAAGCAAACATGTGAAATGGAACAATTATATATCTATCTAGTGGGAAGGTCTAGAGAAGAATCCACCAGTGCTGGCAGAAAGGCAAACCATATGACATCACCACTCTATTGAGAAATCCCATTGACTACCCCCAGAAAGTAAAGTTAGGGGAGATGAAAAATAATCTACACCATTTATTATAGAAAACATAGCCACTCCCATTCCCTAGAAAAAAGTACACTAAAACTTCTTCATTTGATTTAACCTCTAATAATATGAATAATTATCTTACAACTTACTTTCTTACCTCTTGATTATTCTATAGATCCAGTATGTATGAGCAAAATCTGACAAAATTCACTCATTTAATTTGAATATTTTATTTACATAGAAAAAGTAGTTTAGCATTCTTTCTCATTAATGGAGTATGGAATATTTAAGACCTAAAGTCTAACTTTGACTATTAAAATTATACACAGGCATGTGTTTCTCCTTTATTAAGCAATGATTCTTTTACCTTTTCCCTTAGAAAACACCCTCACTTCTTTAAAAATAAGTTGGGTAAACATTGACTGTGAATGTGTTTTTGTTTTCCTAATGGAATATCAATGGGAGTTGTACACACACATCAAGAACTATACACATATTATTATCTCCAAATAATTAATATTTGTGCATTATTTTCCTTGGGCTGGCTGTACATGAATACAGAGGCTCTGGTACTACTCATCACGAAATACAATGTTAGCTAGTTCCAGGGGTGCCTCTGTGAATACTGCCTGCCAGTGGTTGAAGGCACTAAGGAAGCACTCCTGCTGAGTCCCCTCCCGTCCTCCTCAGGGAGTATGTACTAATTCTATCTTCTTCTATTGGGAAAGCAGCCAAAGGCAGAAGCAGGAAGGACAGCACTGTAGTTCCTAGAGAGAGCAAGGTGCCAACAGTCAAGAATAGAAAAGAATAATGTGAATTTTATAAAATAAGGATAACAGAAAGAGTGATGAGTACCTCAATCTTTCCATTATATCCAAAGAGGGAAGTCTCCTTCCTGTGATTGGCAGGCGGGGTAACAGCATCCAATTGCAGCCTTATGTTTGCATCACATCCTTGGAATAAAATAAAGAAAGGAAACCACTTTATGGATTTAAAGCATAGAGTAGTGTCAAACGCAGAGACTGCAATGGCCTTGTTACCTGGCAGAGTCTGTGTCTTGCGTCTGCAAGACCTCACCAGCCAGTTTGGCTCTCTGCTTGCTATTGACTTTGGAAGTTTGACCAATAATTTAGTTTCAATTATTTATAGGAAAAACACTTAACTATTTGAAAAAAAATAATAGAAGTTATTTCAAAGAATTATTTATATACATAGATCCATTGATAGAACAAGTTCAAGATATTTTGTTTCTATGCAAAGCAGAGGGTGAATGAAGGACATATTTAATACTAACTTCCAAATGAGCTTTTTAGAAATAAGAGAGTAAGAAATATGTCCAAAGGCAAATCATCTTTCATGATAATACTATCTTGTTGGAAAATTAACTAATTATCTGTTAAATATAAATTCACCTGAGCAGGAGAACATTTCTGAACACTAGACCTTTTCATTAAGGTATAGAAAAAAAAAATGTGACCCTGTAGAGCTATTTCTCAATGTTTATGATTAGAAAAGAAAGGTGAATATTAAATCTAGTTTGAAAATTACAACAATTCTTTAAACAGTTGAAAACTCACTTTGTGATTATAAGAACATTAAATAGAACCTAAATGATCATTATGTATACAAATATATAAATGCCACAATAGAGGTAGCATTTTTTCCCTTAAACGTGTTACTAAAAATTCATGAAATGAAGGAAAATTAATATCAAAAATTCTTTTAAAATTAAAATTTCTCAGTTTCATGGTAATAATGTGTTATAGGTAGCAAATACATGTATAAGTAAAGTAGTAATTATATGTATATTTAGATCATCAATAAACAGTCATCAATTTGGTTAACAGAAAACGTTGCAAAAATGAGAAATTTTGTGATGTTTTCCTTCTTTTAATTCTGAGCTTTAATCTCTCCTCCACATTTGTAATGTATAAATTCTATAACTTAACCACAGTCTCAAATCTAGAAAAGAAAATATTTGGAGGCAGAGAATTAATTAAAAGGAAGTAAAAAAATATTATCTGTGTGATAATGCCAAGGCAATCAAAGAATGAAGGCACTAGTATTTACAAGTGAACCCATAATTTTAAGCTTTCAAATCAAACACCCTAAAAGAGAGATTGCCAACTTGATAAACTATCCACAGGAACTAAAATGCCTTTTTTTTTTTTTTTGACCTTTTCTGCATGATAGTCAGAACATCAAAGTCAGATTCTGTATCTGTAAATTTGAAGCCCCGTCACTTCTGAAACCTGGGAAGGAGCTGCTGCTCTGGGTCCTGCCCTCTTAAGATTCATAAGTAGGCCGGGCGCGGTGGCTCACGCCTGTAATCCTAGCACTCTGGGAGGCCAAGGAGGGTGGATAGCTCAAGGTCAGGAGTTTGAGACCAGCCTGAGCAAGAGAGAAACCCCGTCTCTACTAAAAAATAGAAAGAAATGATCTGGACAACTAAAAATATATAGAAAAAATTAGCCGGGCATGTTGGCACATGCCTGTAGTCCCAGCTACTCGGGAGGCTGAGGCAGAAGGATCACTTGAGCCCAGGAGTTTGAGGTTGCTGTGAGCTAGGCTGACGCCACGGCACTCTAGCCCAGGCAACAGAGCAAGACTTTGTCTCAAAAAAAAAAAAAAAAAATTCATAAGTATAAAGAATATTTAAATACCGTGAAGTTAGACAAAGGTTGCTAGAATAGTCCCCCTCTGTGGAAAAAATAACTCCACCAACCTTCACAATGAAAACAGCCTCATCAGTGGACCTAGAAATAGTGGGCACCAGAAACAAACTGTCTCAAACGATATCTTGTGGTCGAAAAAACAGACAATGTAGACTTTCAAGACTGAGACCAGAATTCACATCATGGCTCCTTGAGAATCACTCTTGACAGAGTTACATAACCCCTCAATGCCTCAGTTTCCTTATCTGTAAAAATTTGGATACTAGCAGGATGTATATCTCTAGTGTTTTTGAGAACATCAGATCAGATGAATTATGGAAAGGTCTTGGCAATGCAGTTTATTTAAATATCGTTAAATTCATGTTTACTATCAATGCTTTTACATGAAATTTTAAAATTTGCTTAAGTATAATCATCATTTACAGTTCAGGACAACCCCATTATTTTCTGAATACCAATATTTTCTGTTATCAATATGCTATAATATATGTTATGCTATAATATCAAATACAACATACAATAAAAATATTATATATACAATATAATATAACAAATACTTTTAGACCCAGAAGAAACGTTAGAGATTTTATTGTACAACATGATCACAGCACAGCTTATGAAGTTGAGGCCCAGAGATGTGAAATATCTCACCTAAAGTCAGTTTTTTTTCTAAGTGTAAAAGATAAGTTTCCAAGACTAAAACTTAAATTTTCTTTTCTCAAAACCATTAAGTGATTTGAAAGTTTGTTATTCCATTGGACTCTGTATTAACTCTTCCTACTCATTCTATTTTCATAAATTGAGGTAATCAACCTCTGTATAAATTGGCTGGCATACCAAACCATTTAAGAGCAACAGAAGGCCCTTGTGAAAGACTTGTGCTTGTGTTAATGATGTCAGAAGACAGGGTCAAGAACACACAGCAGAAATGCCCATGGGCAGCTGAGATATTTTTATATTATTAAACACATCCAAAAATGATCTTAGGAATGTAGAATTAATATTCCCACATGCACTAGAAAAGACATTTAATAAATTGTTACTAGCCTCCTCAGGGCTTGGTTTCTTTCTATGGCACCTTCAATGATTTTTGTCACTGTTTAAACATAATAAACTAAAATTTATCCCCATAAAATTGAAACCCAGTGCTTTGGAGACCTTATTTGCTTTAAAATAAAGAATGCTTATCTGCTTAATTAGTAGATAATTGAACCACATAAAACAAGTACAAAAATATATATAACTGTGGCGATTGAATTATAGAGACCAACATCCCAGAGTAACCAAATAAGCTGGATAACTCACAGCTGCCTCCTTCGTTTTGTTCCTTTATCCAGTGTAACATTCTGTAATATTGTCACATATTAAGAAGAAACAGATTATAACATATTTCAGATTGAATAAAAGTAAATTCATGAATAATATACTTGAAAAAAAAGATAAATAGAATATGGATTTTTGACAATAAAAGTAAATTAATAATAAAAGATTTGCATAGACAAATAAAAGGATGCAAATGTCTTACACATGGGACATTTAAGAATGTACCTTACAATAAATGTTCAGGTTTAAGCTGAATGGCATTCTCATTGGATTATAAACCAGGCTATAATCCTGAGGCAACCTAATGAGCTGGACAAAAAAAATAGGCAGACTTAAAAGCTCAAGCAGACTCAGAGTTTGGAACAAAATGAGGACAACTAAACAGGAAAGTGGCCATGAATGCCCATTCAGGCTATTACAGATGGTGAATGGGTAGATGGATAGAGGAATGAGGATTTATCTTACCTGTGCTTGTACCAAGAATTAATGGCTGCAGGCATTGTATTTAATAGTTACTATTTGGTATATCATGTCTTTTAGGTCAAAATGTTTTATTCCTATCCAAATAGAAAGAATAAACTTTACAATGTAAATTCCCTGTATAGACACATAAGTCATCATTTTTATCCCAACCAAATGTGTTAAGCTATTTTTTACTTTTGAAACTTGTTGTGAATTTTTAATGAAACAGGTTTTGTTTAAATTTACCTCACATTTTTCAGTGCTGGCATTGCCCATCATAATATAAGGACTATCATGGAATTTTTAAAAAGGAAACATTGTATTTTAAATTTTCCATTTTAGCTCTAATGATTCTTCTTTTTTTTTTTTTTTTTTTTGAGACAGAGTCTCGCTCTGTTGCCCAGACTAGAGTGCCGTGGCATCAGCCTAGCTCACAGCAACCTCAAACTCCTGGGCTCAAGTGATCCTCCTGCCTCAGTCTCCCAGGTAGCTGGGACGACAGGCACGTACCACCATGCCTGGCTAATTTTTTCTATGTATTTTTAGTTGTCCTGCTAATTTCTTTCTACTTTTTAGTAGAGACGGGGTCTCGCTCTTGCTCAGGCTGCTCTCAAACTCCTGACCTCCAGGGATCCACCCACCTCAGCCTCCCAGAGTGCTAGGATTACAGGCATGAGCCACCACACCTGGCCGCTCTAATGATTCTTAATCAGTGAATTAGAATCAGTGAGAATAGGTGGACCTTTAAAATATATGTTCCTCAGAGATTAATGAGGTGTTATGACCATGGAGACCAAGCACAAAAAACAGGTAGAAAACTAATTCCTAATATATTTTCCTACATCCCTTTCTTCCTTCTATATCCCATTCCTTCCTCTTTGCTTTCTTCCTTTCCTTCTTCTTCTGTGCCTCCTCTTTCAAACTCTTCTCACGCTTGGCTATCACAAACATCTATTGAATAAAGTTGAATAACACATAGTTCTTTCAATCGAATGTTTGGCAAAACATTCATATTGGCAAAAACAAGCATATTAATACTCTATGAACAAAGACTAATAATAGCACGGAGGAGACAGTAGTTATTACTCAAGTCTGAGGGAGGGCCAGGGAGGCTTCAACAGCAACCAATGTGAGTTGGACACTAAAGGTAACAACACATCATCAGGTGGATGGGGATGGAGAGATTTCAAGTAAAAGAAAAAATTCTTACAAAGTTTTCTCAAAGAACAGAATTAATTCCATCCTCCTGTACTACATCAATATATACGTGCCTTTCAGGACTTTGTATTCTGTTCTCCCACAACTGCTCTGTAACCAATGTGGTGGCCGTCGGGTTAGGTCTTGGTCATTCAAGACAGAATATACCTTGGGGACCCATTTTCTTCTAGTAGTGGGACTTACTGGCTTTCGAGACTGCTCTTGTCAGGAAATAAGGCTTAGGAAGACATAGACCAAAAAAAAGAAGGAGATTGATTAATGTCTGTAGCTAAGTGAGAATCAATCTAAGGACCAAGGCCATAGATTAAGAAAAAACTTAGGAGAAAAGTACACAAAGTTCAGGGAGAGTTAATTTTCCAGTATTTAGCATCCCTGTTGTCATTGTCCCTTAGTTTCTGAGAAAATGTAAAAGAGAAGAAACTATTAATTACCAGATTTTTAGGAAGTATGTTTGGACATGGTTTATAATAACCTATGTGAATCTAAAATTGGTTCAGTTCAAGCCTAACTCATAGAGATTTTAAAGATTTTATGATCCAAAATTGCCTAATCTCCTAACTTCACCTTGTTCTCAATAAATGTCAAGGATAGGGAAGGTGGTGAGGAGAATTTTAGATAATTTTGTAAGTCATGGCATAACAAGGAAGCTTATAAGTAATATCTATAACAGGGACTGTCACATAGTAGGCGCTAAATAAATATTTATAAATTAATCAATGAATGCTTATTCCAATAAGGAATAGAAGAAATTCCTAGTACTACCTTGTCTCTTTTGGCATTGATTTTACATCAGCTCCATGGGAGTAAATGGAGAAAGGAGTAAGCTAGTAAGTAAGCTTTTCAACTGAAAATAAGGCTTCTTTCACGCTGTTGGCACAAGATTCTCAACCAGGAGGCACTCAGAGGATAATCAAATTATGGGGGATAAGTAATAGAAAACTTGGGGGAAAATATATATATATACATGAAGTGAGGGGGAGGGAAGAGGAGAGAGAAATTGATTCCAAAAGATATGCTTTAAAGTACGTCAAATCTACAAAAGGTAGTATCCTTTTTTCTATTATTATATATACAAAGGAATTTTGAGTGATTTTAAACTGGTTCTCAGAATGATCTCAAACTGTTTAACTTCTTAAACTTTAATAACTTTAGGAAGTATTTTAAAGAATTGCCTTCATGGACAAAAATTAGATCCATTGATCAATCAATCAACAGATAGGTAGGTAGATAGATTTTTTTTCAGACATACTGATACATAGCATTGTAAAGGAATTCTGGCATTGATTATAGAGGTTAAATAATATCATAATATCAGACATATCAAGGTTTTCTTAAATTATTAAATATCTTTATGTGAGGATAGATGTCTTGGAATATAAGAAGTTGTCATTGTTCTAGTATTTTTCCTCAGTAATGGCAGATTGAACTTAGTTACCTTGGAGAGCATTTTTACAAAGAAAAGAAAGCTTTAATTTCTAGCAAATATGTATTTTTATTTGCATTATCATTCCATATATTCATTCAGCAAGCAGTTTTTGAACCTGCACTATATGCTAGTCCCTATCCTGAGTAATATAAATAAAATTAAAAATAAATTATTTAAAAATTTAAAATTAAAAAAACTCAGTCCACCTTTCTCAGAGGGCAGCCACGTAGTTAAGAAGCCTAGGACTGGAGTGTAATATCATTTTGAAGATGCTAAGAGGTCTCTGAAAAAAAAAAACAACATATGGAAAGGGTCATAGCTGACCACTGAGTCACTCTCTGGGTTGATTAGCTCTGTGTGGATCAAATAATAATAATGATAACAACAACCACATAGTAGGTTGCATCATTGCAATGATAATATAGAAAATTCTTAAATTATAAATATTTTCAGAGAGGAATCACTATCAATTAAGATCAAGGCTAAAATTTGTACCAAATTCTTAAATTATAAACATTTTCAGAGAAGAATCACTATAAATTAAGATCAAGGCTAAAATTTGTAGCAATGAAGGAATTTGTTGGTACCTTGAAGCTATTTGCTCACAGGAGGCTGATTTTCTTGGAGGACACTTTGAACAGGTTTCTTTCATGAAAGGCTGAGCTAAATAATCCAGATTGATAGCTGCAGGCATAATCTTTTAATTTTTCTTTTTATTTTATACTTGAGAAAAAGGAGATGTAAACAATCAATTATTTAAGATTTAATTATTTTGAAGTCCCTCTCTCTCACACACACAGGTGCACACAAACACATACAGAGAAAACAAATAAAAAAGAGAAAAATAAATAGGAAATGGCCCAAAATTCTTGCTCTCTGATTGAAATATATGGACTTTGGAGGTTAAGTAATCAGGATAGAAATCCTGCCATTCCCATTTACTGGTTGTGTGATAATTTTTTCTAATCTCCAGTTTCCTCATTTGCCTAAATGGAGCTAATGATATTTTTGGTATTGTTTGCAAGAATTTGAAGCAATGTATAGCAAGAGCTATACATAGTGCTAGTAGATATTATTTCCTGACCAGAGGTTTTATCTAACTTAAAAATGTGTCCATCAGCTAATAGCAATATTTTTTTCAGAGAAATGGAGTAGATTCAGTAGAGCTAAGTGATATTTTCTATGTTCTTATACAGATATAAATTTATTAGCTTAAATTTATGGTGCAATAAGTCAACAGTGTCTAGACGTAAAAAATGTGAAAACTTCATTTATTTGATTTCAAAGTTCACTCATGTGTTGTTTTAAATTCATACTAATCTACTGCTATATTAATCACTTGGGCTTTTGAACACTTTCATAGAAAAGAATTTTATAGAAGATTTTCACTTCACCCTTTAGATCCTTTTGTTAATTTTAATTCATTCCATAAAATGTCTAAAGTCTTTAGTGAAGTACTATCTTCATTTATTAGTTGTACTATAATTTGGTGAACTTCAGCAGCTTAAAGTACATGGATGACATAATTAATTATAATTGTTTTAGAAATGTTTTTGTCCTATTTTTTTTTAAAAGTTCCAGGGTAATAATAGCACTTTTCATCAGCAAAGTACTCTATAAAGGTGAACTAACAGGAAAGGAGTGTTCTCTGGTGGTACAATAGGAAATTGAGAGTTCAGAGAACTGAGTATGTTTCTGTCTCCTCTATTGACTTCAGTGATTTTTAGGTAAGTCACCTAAAATAGACTATGCTGCTCATATATAATGTTTCCTGCTTTAAAAGAAGTCAAAGTAGTACTTCCTGGCTACTTCAGTTGTATAGAATAATTAGATAATTCCTCGTCCATCCATGTTACCCTATTTCCTACTTGTCTTTCTATTTTTTCCCAGTTTATATATCTTTCAGTATTTTATTTTTTTTCTTTCAGTATTTTATATATAGGGGATAATGATAAATATTAATCTGAAATAGAGGTTCCAATATGGAGACAGAATAACGTGAGTTCAAATGTTTTCTCTTAAATTAGCTGCATGGCCTTGGTAGTCACTTTGCTACCATGAATTGTTTCCTTGCATATAAAGCAAAATTAGTGACATCTATTTCTTAGAGTTGTTCTAAGGAGTAAATTAAGTATGTTTGATAATCATTATATTGCCTAACTCGGCTTCTGATTGGCTTCCTCATTTGGTATAATCTTTACCAAAAAACCATAAACAGGTTCCCCGTTTTGCTTTTAAAAAGATATAAAGTCTTTACAATGAACCACTGACACTGATATTTCTACCAACCTTCCTTCCCTTCCTCCAACCTCCCCTCCCCACCAAAACACACACACATGCATTCACTCATCCACATAGGGCTTCTTATACTTAAGGTCTCATTTCTTGCTAAATCTCTTTCTCTCTCACTAGTTCCTTTTTATCCACACTGGCATCCTTACATTCTCTAAACATATAGAATTACTCCTGCCTCAGGGCCTTTGTACCTATTCTTCCCTTTTTTGGAAACTTCTTCCCCCTATAGCTTACTTTCTCACCTCTTTCAGATTTTTGCTTATATGTTAAAATCTGATGGAGTTTTTCTGTGATCATACTATTTATTTATTTATTTTAAGGCAAGCACAAAAATGAGGTTTACTGAGGAGAGAAAGATAGGATTATAGGGCAAGAGCAAGATATAGGCTTACAGAGCATGGTACATACGCCACAAATGATGACTGGACCCACTGACACAGCAAAGAGAGAATCAAAGGAAGGGCAAAGAGAGAGCCATACTATTTAAACTTGCCATCTGCTTCTCACTTCATTCTTCTCACACTAGCTATCCCCTTTCCAACTTAATTTTTCTCTATGTGTATGAATTATCTATTATTTCCTATCTTATCAAATTATTCCAAAACTTAGTAGCTTAAAAAAAAATTGTTTTTTCACATTTTCTGTAGGTCAGGATTCCTGGCATAGCTTAGCTATTCTACATGTCTATGGCTCAAAGTCTCTCATGAGGTTGCAGTCAAGTTTATAGTTTGGGCTATAGACTCATCTGAAGGTTTGCCTGAGGAAGAATATAATTCTAAGTTTTCTCATATGGCTGTGGGTGGAATTCAGTTCCTGTGAACTGTTGGACCGATGGCCTCAGTTCTGTGCTGGCTCTTGGCCAGAGGCCACCCTCAGTTCCTTGAGACATATGCCATTCCAAAAGAAACTAAAAACATGGCAGGTAGTTTTCCTCAAAGAAAAGTGAGGTAAAAGGTGAGAATGTCCAAGACAGAAGCCACAGTATGTTTGTAACCTAATTTCTGAATCGACACTAATAACATATTCTATTCATTAGAAGTAAGTCATTAGCTGCAGGTTAGTGCAGTCTCTGTGGAAAACAGTATGGAGATTCTTGAAAGAAATAAAAGTAGACCTACCATTTGATCCAGCAATCCCATTGCTAGGTATCTACCCAAAGTAAAACAAGTCATTTTATCAAAAAGACACCTGCACTCAAATGTTTATCGCAGCACAATTCATAATTGCAATGATGTAGAATCAACCTAAATGCCCACCAATTCATGAGTGAATAAAGAAAATGTATACACACACACACACACACAATGGAGTAAGAGTTAGCTATAAAAAGGAATGAAATAAGGTCTTTCACGGCAACTTGGATGGAACTGAGGACCATTATCCTTAGTGAAGTATCGTATCTCAGGAATGGAAAAACAAACACCACATGTACTCCTTAATAAGTGGGAGCTAAATTATGGTCACACATGGGCATGAAGAGAAGTAAAGAACATTGGAAAGCAAGAAGGAGGAAGGTTGATAGGGAGTGGGGATAAAAACTTACCTATCGGGTACAATGAACACTATTCTGGTGATGGGCACACTAAAAGCCCTGACTTAAGCCTTATGTAAGGTATCCATGTAATAAAAGCATTTGTACCCACTAAATATTTTGAAACAAAACAAACTTGTTTAAATGGAAGAAAAAAAAACCAGTCATTAGGTCTGCCCACACTCAAGGGAAGGAGATTACACAGGGGGTAAATACCAGGAAGTGAGGATCATTATGGGCCATCTTGGAAGCTGCCTACCACACCATGCTAGTGGAAAATTCTGTCTGTTTAGTTCACTGTTATATCCCAAAAGTCTAGAAAAATGCCTGGCACATGGTGTTTTCCATAATATTTGTTGAATGCATGAATCTGATCCAGAACCTGCACACAGTTAGTCTATAATAAATGATGGCTACTATTATAAATTTCTAAATAAGCTTTTTTCTAATTATTCTTATTATTCCTTAGATTATTTATACTGAATTTGATTTCCTATGATGTTACTGAATTAGACAATAAAAAAGAACACTGTAAGATGTGTCCTCTAAAATTTTCATGTTTTGAAGAAAATACATCTCCTCTGGTTATCAAACCTGCCAATGATAGGAAGTCCAGAAGGTTGATAGTACTCATCAATTAGACTGTGTAACTTAAGGCTTTGTTGGAAAATGAGGTTCATGGGAAAAAACAATTTGAAAATTACTGATTCTTTCCAGCTACAAAATTCTATGTTTCTTTGTTATTTTATTTTCTGAAGAAGTCTGGATTGCTGTGAGGGAATCAGTATCCATTCCTAAAGTTTCTTCTCCTTCAATAAAGGAAAGTCTTGCCCTCGTGTAGACGTAATTCAATAGAGATTTTATGCCTTTTAATGTCATTGAATTAGGAAACCCATAGAATTAGAAATCAGCAATAGAAGAACATCGATAACATAAAGAACATCATGTTCCTGTTTGATGCTAGGTGAGATTCAACTGAAGAAAAGTGCACAGTTTGATTACCTCAACAACATCTGTTCTTCTTGTTTTTAACTGTTCTCGTGAGTTAATGAATAAATGACAGTTGCTGAAGAAGAAGAGGGAGGGCCAATAAACCTCTGACTAGGGATGGGCTGTTGTCCTTAATGGCACTGACAGAAAGCCTGGGTGCTCACTGAGACTGGTAGAAGCTCATAGATACCAAGCACCTGTCCTGTGAGAGATACCCTGTGTATGATTCAAGATAGCAGCCCCTGAGCAGGATCTGATAAATCAGATCTAATGTGGTACCTGTGTGATATGTCTTTGATGAAATAGGAAAACAATCACCTTTTGCACTTTCACTTTGGTTCATCTTTGCTCTTTGTAGCTGTTACTTCAGTTAATAATCTGGCAACGTCTCACTTATGTCATTCCAGAAAATGAAGTAGCTGTATGTTCAGGAGCTGGTGCATGTCTCTTTCAGTTATACAGGAACTGAGGCTGCTTAAAGACCTTGTTATCAATAGAGCAGATGAAAGTCTTTTCTTGCCTCTTGTGATCATTGGCCCCAGGATATGGACACTAAAGTTTCTGCCCAAAGCAGAAAGAATAACCATCAGGTGTTAGGGTTGTACATTTACATTTTGGGGATCCCCGAATAATGGCAATCAACTGCACAGATACCTCTGCTCCAGTGCTAATTCAGCCCATATGAAAGCTTTGGCTTGAAAAGGGTGGGGAGCCTCACCCTGGGTATCAGAGATGGAGACAGGAGGGGGGCTGAAGCCCCTTTCACTTCTTCTATGAACCCTATACCACAAGACAGGCAGGGAGTGGTTCTCTAATACACCTTTCTAAGGAGAAACAAAAGCCTTGAGGAGATTAAGTGATTTTTCTTAGAACTATACAGCTTATTAACACCAGAATTGTAATTTTAAACAAGCAATCAGGAAGTGCCTGAGGAAAAAAAAAAATTTAAATGATTACATCAAGAATAAAAATAAACTACTCTTTATCAGCCATGAGATTAGAAAGATGACATTTTTTCTTTGATATTATCTAGAAGTTAAACTGATGAGTGTCTGAGAGAACACACTTAGTTTCTCAGCAAACAATTGACATATTAGATCATTTTAATTATATTAAAATCACTCCTATGTAAGCTGCAACAGCATTTGTGCAGCAGCAACGGAATACAAAAAAGTGTAAGTGCATGGGAATTGAAGGCTTTAATTAGAATTGAAAAACAGGAACACTGATGTACTGTTCCTTTTGGAATAGATTCTATCTTCATTTAATTTAGAATTAGAAGATTTGCAAAAGAATGAGACAAATATGGTTAGGCTAGAGGTAGCAAAAAAGTGTAAAAACAGTCAGCAAAAATATGCTAAATAAAAGCTGTTATTTACATTAGCACTTAACAGAGTAAACAAGAAAAAAGATTGTTTTGCTAATAAAGACAAAGGTAACAATGCAGTTGTAACAATTCAGGTTTTTAAAACTATATTTCAATCATTTAGGAGGCATTAATGAAAACTGCTGTTAAACCAAATATAAACAACTGTGAAAGCAAAGATGAAGTGTTGTCTCATGGGTAGAACATTGAACTAGAAATGTCTGGCCCTGAAAATTCAATTCAGCTGGGCCTCTGACTCTTCACGAGAATCAAGGAAAGGCACTTTATTTCTCAGTGCCACTATTTCTCACCTTCAAAACAGAGCCAATAAAAATCTCAACTATATGTAACTCCTAGACATACTTCGTGATTTTTTGGTTCAATTTCAGGTACTCAGAAACTTGCAAAAAATTATCTAAACACTTTGTCTGTATCAATTTTAGTCTTGCTAATCTTTCTTTAAAAGGTAAGACCAAGGGATGCTCCAGCATATTAAGCAAATCAAAGTCAAGTTGCTCTTTTGGAAGTGAAGGATACACAGAGCACCACAATCCCACCCACACACCTACCCTCATCTGCTCCACCCTGGCTGTTTCTACTACAAGGCTATAGTAACGAAAACTGCATGGTACTGGCACAAGAACAGAGACCTACACCAATGGATCAGAACAGAGAATCCAGATATAAAACCATTAGTATATTGCCACGTGATCTTTGACAAAGCAGATAAAAACGTACACTAGGGGAAAGAATCCCTGTTCAATAAATGGTGCTGGGAAAATTGAACAGCCACATACAGAAGACTGAAACAGGATCCGTGCCTCTCACCACTCACCAAAATTAGTTCATGATGGATAACAGATTTAAACCTAAGGCATGAAACTATAACAATTCTAGAAGAAGAGGTTGGAAAAATTTTCATGGGTGTTGGCCTAGGCAAAGAATTTATGAAGAAGACTCAAAGGCAATCACAGCAACAACGAAAATAAATAAATAGGGCCTTATTAAATTAAAAAGCTTCTGCACAGCCAAGGAAACAATCAATAGAGCAAATAGACAACCTACAGAATGGGAGAAAATATTAGCATGCTATACATCTAATAAAGGTCTAATAACCAGAATCTACAAAGAATTCAAGCAAATCAACAAGAAAACATCAAATAACTCCATTAAAAAAGTGGGCAAAAGACATGAGCAGAAGCTTTTCAAAAAAAGATAGATTAATGGCCAACGAACACATGCAAAAGTGCTCAAAGTCTCTAATCATCAGTGAAATGCAAATCAAAACCACAATGAGATGTCACGTAACTCTATTGAGAATGGCTCTTATCAAAAAGTCCCAAAACAACAGATGCTGGTGTGGATGCAAAGAGAAAGGAGCACTTATACACTGTTGGTGGAACTGCATACTAGTACAACTCTATGGAAAGTGGTATGGAGATACCTCAAATAACTAAAAGTAGAACTACCATTTGATCCAGCAATCCAAATTCTCAGTATTTACCCAAAGGAAAAAAAAAACAAACTATCAAAAAGACACTTCACTTGAATGTTTATAGAAGTACAATTTACAATCGCAAAGATGTGGAAACAACCGGAGTGCCCATCAATACATGAATGGATTAATAAAATGTGGTATGTGCATACTACCGAGTATTACTCAGCTATAAAAGAAATGATGAACTAATACCTTTTGTAACAACCTGAATTGAACTGTAGACCATCCTTTTAAGTGAAGTATTGCAAGAATGGAAAAACAAACACCACATTTACTCACTTCTAAATGGAATTAATCAGTCAACACTTATGTACACATATGGGAGTAAAATTCAACAGAGATCAAGCAAATGGGACGGGGAAGGAGGGAATGGGTAAATTCACACCTAACAGGTACAGTGCACACTATCTGGGTGATGGACACACTTATAATTTTGACTCGAACTGTACAAAAGCAATTTATGCAACAAAAACCTTTGTACCCTCGTAATATTCTAAAATTAAAAAAAAAAAAGGAGAAGCAGCAGCAGTAAGAAAACAGTAAAGAATGAAAGAGGATGGAGATACCTCAGAGAGCTAAACATAGAAATACCATTCAATCTAGCAATAGCACTATTAGGCATCTACCCAAAAGAGCACAAAACATTCTGTGATAAAGACATCTGCACCCGAATGTTTATGGCAGCACAATTCACTATTGCAAGAATGTGGAAACAACCCCCCGTCAATCCATGAGTGGATTATTAAAATTTGGTATATGTTTACAATGGAATATTACTCAATCATAAGAAATGACAGTGATCTAGCACCTCTTATACTTTCCTGGATTAAACTTAAGCCCATTATCCAAAGTGGGGCACCACAAGAGCAGAAGAACGGGATCCATTTGTACTTGCCATCAAATTGGTACTAACTGATCAACACTAGGGTGATCACATAAGAAATACTCTCTAGGGATTAGGGGGATGGGGGGACGAATCTACAACTAAAGGACACGGGGAGCACTAAAGGGAGGGAAGGGCATGCCTTTAACCTGCATTTGGGTAAGGCAAAGACATAAAGTGTAACTATAATGTTTGTACCCTCACAATACCCTGGAATAAAAAAAAAAAAAAAAAAAAGAATGAAAGAGGAAAGGGAAATGAACCTGGACCTGGTGGGACCTATGAAGCCAGGGAATAGTTTTACAGGAAGATTTTTATGCATTCACTTTTATATAATTAGTTTTTTGATTTGTCTTTTATAGGAATAACATACTTGTTGAAAAAATTGCAGATTTCCTGAAAAAAAAACTTTGTCTTCTTTTACCTCCCTGAATTCACACATAATTTACTGTGGCATGCATATTCCTACTTCAGTGCTCTATCCCAAATAAGCATCTTTTCTTTAAATAAACAAATAAATAAATAAATGGGGCTCTACAACATAATCCCAAGCTCTGTTGATCACAGTTTTAAATGCCCATCTTCATGACACTCCCAGCTGGATATTTGGGATGATTCAAATAAATATTTTTCTTCACTTTTTTTTTTTAAATTCAGGATATTATGGGGGTACAAACATTTTGGTTACATGAAATGTGTTTGCCTTGCCCAAATCAGGCCTACAAGCATGTCCTTCCCCAGTATACCCTGTTTCCATTTACTGATTTTTTTATGTATACGGTTTTAATGGAATGATAATTTTAAAGCACATTAAACCAAGCTTCAGTAATTGCCATTTTTTTCTTCTCAATCATAAAGCAAATACAACACAAAATTACTGAATCTTGAAGCTATGTTTCAATGTGTTGGGTAAGACCAAACAATAAACATCTCCAGGAAACATTCCTATGTATAAAGAAGCCAATTCAAAGGAATTCCAAGTGATAATCAAAAGTTCTCCACGTTAATAATGAAAAGACGAGGGTTCCTGAGTTCTAGTCCTGGTTCCTTTATTAATTGCCTAGATAGTTTTGAAAACTTCGTATGTTTCCTCCTATGTAAAATGAGAATTATATCCAAGAAACAGGTTTAATAGAGATAATATTTATAGTGATCACTGGCATGAGGATCCAGGACCTCTGGGTTATTTCAGTAAAGGCATAGCCTTTTTTGATTAAACACTTTATTGATGATAGAAAAGGAGAGACAAAAAATACATCATTGTCCACCAACAGGTTTCCTGTGCCTCGCTGAACTAAGTCTGATTCACACATTTGTGATTGTTGACTGAGAAGAAATGTGACCACTATCAAATGAGTCAAAATACAAAAATAATTGTATCTGACAACAATAAGATGTTATGAACATAGACTCTTAACCCATATACATCTGAAGGGAAAACATGTTAAGTCATAAGATTTTACTCTGTATTCAAAATTTTTATATATTA
>NW_012148319.1:5125529-5142546 GCF_000956105.1 Propithecus coquereli
GTAGAGACGGGGTCTCGCTCTTTGCCCAGGCTGGTCTCGAACTCCTGAGCTCAAACAATCCGCCCGCCTCGGCCTCCCAGAGTGCTGGGATTACATGCGTGAGCCACCGTGCCCGGCCCTAATATGCTTTTTTAAGAGTTCATCCTTACTGTCTTCTGACCCTCTATTCACTCACAACCCTTCAAAGTCACTCCTCCTCCTGCCCACCTCACTTTCTGCAACTTTATCATTGGAACTTTTCAACTCGTGTATCAAAGCTTTAATTGGTTTCTACAAACCTACAGTGATTTTTTCTTAACTTTACGCACATAGTTACAGGATAAGTTATGGACATAATTATACTAAAATGTGGATAATGTTTAAGTCATTTAAAAGAATTAATGCATATCGCATTAGATCAGAAGCTATTAGATAAGTAGCAGCAAAGTGGGTGTTGGCATTCTTATACTTCTTGACTTAAATCCCCAACAATTAAAACCATCAAAAGATAGAGCAGTTTGGCTGTCAATATTACATTATTACTCATGTCCTGCCCAACTCTTCTTTGTGCAATGTTCACTCTGTTATAATTACAACTAAAGAAAAGACATTGCATTAGCACTCTCTTTATCAGATCTTACTAAGGGTATTTTGAACTAAATCCTTTAAAATTGTTTGAATGTAAAAATAAGAGTCATTTTGATTATGTAGATGACATCTTTGTCATTTGGAAAATATCAAAACAAAAATTTCTAAACTTTAAAGGGAATACACTCTTTTCTTCAATTGCAATAAAATGCAACCTAGTATTATATTAATTCTTAAGGTACACAAAATCTTTCATCATGTTTTCTATAAAAACACTTCATAATCTGATAGATTGGCTATTTTGCTTCTAAATAATTCATTTGTGGATAAAAGCTCTTAGGTTAGAGTTAAAGAAATGCATTAACAGTGTGGTTATTTCATATATACAAGCATAACCAGTCTTATTGTACTTTTTATTATTGAGCTTTACAGATATACTTTTCACAAATTGAAGGTTTGTGGCAACTCTGCATCAAGCAAGTCTATTGGCACTATTTTTCCAAACATGTACTCACTTTGTGTCTCTATGTCACCTTTTAGTAATTCTTGCACTATTTTAAATGTTTTCATTATTTCAATGACTGTTTCATTATTTGTATATGTGTTATGATGATCTGTGATCAGTGATCTTCGATGTTACTATTGTAATTGTTTTGGGGGTACTATGAGTCATGACCATGTAACACAGCAAACTTAATTGATAAATGTTGTGTGTGTTCTGACTGTTCCACTAACCGGCCATTCCCCCATCTCTCTCCCTCTCTTTGGGCCTATTTTCTGAAACACAATAATATTGAAATTAGGCCAATTAATAACCCTATTGAGCCCTCTAAGTGTTCAAGTGAAAGGAAGAGTCACACATATTCTTGCTTTAAATAAAAAACTGGAAACGATTAAACTTAGTGAAGAAGGCATGTCAAAAGCCAAGATAGGCCCAAAGCTGGACATTTTGTGCTAAACAATTAGCAAAGCTGTGAATGCAAAGGAAAAGTTCTTGAAAGAAATTAAAAATGCTACTGCAGTGATCATAAGAACGATAAGAAAGTGAAACAGACTTATTGTTGATATGGAGAACGTTTTAGTTGTCTGGATAAAAGATAAAAGCAGATACAACATTCCCTTAAATCGAAGCCTAATCCAGAGCAAAGCCCTAACTCTCTTCAATTCTAGAAGGCTGAAAAAGATGAGGAAGCTGCAGAAGAAAAGTAGAAAGTTAGTAAATCTTGGTTCATGAGGTTTAAGGAAAGAAGCCATCTCTACAACATAAAAGCACAAGATAAGCAGCAAGTACTAATGTAGAAGCTGCAGTTAGCTATCCAAAAGTTCTTACTAAGATCATTGATGAACGTGGTTACACTAAACAACAGATTTTCAATGTAGATGAAACAGCCTTCTATTGGAAGAAGATAGCATCTAATACTGTCACAGCTAAAGAGGAGAAGTCAATGCCTAGTTTCAAAGCTTCAAAGCACAGGCTGATTCTCTTTTTAGGGGCTAATGCAGCTGGTGACTTTAAGTTGAAGCCAATGCTCATTTATCATTTCAAAAATCTAAGGTGCTTAAGAATTCTGCTAAATCTGCTCTGGCTATGCTCTACAAATGCAACTACAAAGCCTGGAGGACAGCACATCTGTTTACAGCATGGTTTACTGAATAGTTGAAGCCTGCTATTGAGACCTACTATTCAGAAAAAAAGATTCTTTTCAAGATATTACTGGCCATTGACAATATGCCTAGTCACCTAAGAGTTCTGATGGAGATGTACGAGGAGATTAATGTTGTTTCCATGCCTGCTAACACAAAATTCATTCTGCAGCCCATGGAGCAAGGAGTAATTTTTATTATCAAGTCTTATTATTTAAAGAAGACAATTCATAAGGCTATACTGCCATAGTTAGTGATACCTCTAATGGATCTGGATAAATTAAATTGAAAACCTTCTGGAAAGTATTCACCATTCTAAAAGCCATTCAGAACATTCGTGACTCATGGAGGAGGTCAAAATAGTAACATTAACAGGAGTTTGGAAGAAGTTCATTCCAGCTTTCATGGATGACTTTCAGGAGTTAAAGATTTCAGTGAAGGAAGTAATTGCAGATATGGTGGAAATAGCAAGAGAACTAGAGTTAGAAGTGGAGCCTGAAGATGTTACTAAATTGCTGCAATCTCATGACAAAACTGGAATGGATAAGGAACTGCTTTTTATAGATGAGAAAAGAAAGTGGTTTCTTGGGATGGAATCTACTCCTGCTGAAGATGCTATGAACATTGTTGAAATGAAAACATAAGATTTAGAATATTACAAAAACTGAGTTATAAAAAGTAGAGGCAGAGTTTGAGAGGATTGATTCCAATTTTGAAAGAAATTGTATAGTAGATAAAATACTATCAAACAGCATCTCATTAAAGGAAGAATCAATGATGCAACAAACTTCATTGTTGTCTTATTTTAAGAAATTGCCATATCCATCCCCAAACTTTAGCAACGACCATCCTGATGAGTGATGAGTCAGCAACCATTAACATTGAGACAAGGCCATCCACCAACAAAAAGATTAACTCACTGAAGTCTCAGATGATCATAAGCATTTTTAGCAATAAAGTATTTTTAAATTAAGTTATGTGCATTATTTTCTTAGACATAATTCTATTGTACAGTTAATAGACTACAATATAATAGTGTTCCATATGTATTGGGAAACTAAAAAAATTGTGTGACTTGCTTCATTGCAATATTTGCTTTATTGTGGTGGTCTGGAACTGAACCTGCAATATCTCTGGCATATGACCGTATACTAGAATTTTGCATGCAAAATCATGGAACTTCCTGTTTTCAACCATGAATGACATGCTTAGGTAACAATGACTATAAACTGCACTGCATTAAACTTTGATCCTTTCTTTAAAACCTCTATCCTTTCCATTAATTTCTGAATTTCAATTATTATATTAATATAAAACTATTGTCACTAGGAGGAAACTCTGTGAATCTTCCAAAGATGTTAAGAAGTATAAGAGGATAGCCAAACCTTAAAACCAGATATTGTTATATGGGTTTACTGATTTCCATTGTTATTTTATACAATGCCATTATCAATATAAAAATTATGATCAAAATGTGGAAAAACTATATCAGACTTCAATATGAGTGATGGCCAAAGATGGGGTTGTTCAACTTGACCTAAAAATCTTGCTCTGATCAAACCTCGAAAAGATTACTAAATTCTTTTCTCTCCATACTCAGCTAAAAGCCAAAGTTTTCCTGTCCCTGAGTTGTTTTTTCATCTCATTCTGCCCTAATGATATCACATTTTCATATGCCCTAATCGATATCACATTTTCATATCATCCTTTCTTGGCCTTCACAGCTATTAGGCCATTTTGATAGATATATTCAAATATGGCCCTATAATCTGAACACTTCCAAGAAGTGTACCCTATTTAAGTGAATAGGAAAGACATGAGCCCCCTATCTTACATAGTACTGAAGAATAACATCTGGTAAATGGTGTTCTCTTTTCTAATTCCACAATTTCAATCAACTCACATAAAAGATGAAAAACATATGTATTCCACCAGTAACCTTGGAATAGAATTTTTAGAGGACAGCAGCAATCTTACACTTACACTGCTCAATGCAGCACCTAGCACTTCTTGGGTGCTTAATAAATATTGAACAACCCAGCAATCAAGCCCTCCAGGCAGTGGCTGCAGTTGTTAGTCGACACATATGCAGACTGTACACAGTAGGAATTGCCAATCAAACAGCCAGATCTGAACACACAGAAAATAGCAGAGACAACAACAGCAGCATCACCTTCAAATACAAAGGACAATCTATATGTATATATTGTGCTATGTATGAATTTAAAAGTATTCATAGTTTCCTTTGCAGTCTACTGTGCATTTACATAACTCACTGCATGTGAAATTAGCCAAATGCTAAAATCTCTTCAGGGAATATGCTTAACAAAAGGTCAACAATCTCAAATTATTTTTTTAAATAAATAATGCATTTTCCTGACTAAATCCAAAATTGTCCTGAGTGTGGGATATCGAATGCTTATATGCCATCCAATGTGAAATTTCCTCTGATTCTACAAACAAATTTACTCACTCATGAACTGCACAAGCCTGAGAGTCCAGTGAGAAATATGTCAACATTGTCTTCCTGGTAGCCTCAGTTAAAGAATCTCCAAATATCCCTAATCTTTATGCAAAGATTTAGCTTTTCCTAAGGGATCTGACCCAGTTTTCTAAAATAAAAATTAGACCTCATGTAAAGAGCAAGATAAATGAAGGTATGACTGTAATTGAGGTGATTGCAAAAGCCTTAGTGTGCTTACTGTTTCCCTTCTCATCTACATTTTCCTGTGATACTCGGTCTTATGTCAACCCTTTAGTGAATATTGCTTGAGCTGTTTAAAATTATACATTCAATGTCAGCTTTATGCTCTAAGGAATATTTAATGTGAGACATCATTCACTTGTGCATAGAAATTAGTTCTGTAGCATGAAAACTGGCTTCAGGTGAATTCTACTTTAAAAAAAATTGCAAGTGAGAACAGGAAGAAACTCAAAGCAAGCACCACAGTCATAAAAGAATAACCATCAGCAGCTAAAAGGTCCAGTATTTTCAGAAGATTGTCCCATACACAGATAAATGGGGTCTATTTACTGCACCAAAAAAAAAATACATCCAAATTAGGAAAATTAAAAGTCTAGGTATATCTAAGGCACACACAGGATTTTTTTCTTCCTTTAAATCTCAGGAACATTGTGAACTTGATTCACCCTCTGACATTTAATAAGGCACTGAAAACACACTTAGCATAGTGAAGATCTTGTCTTTTACTTGCTCTTTAAAATGCATGTTGATACACTCCTATTCCTCCTGACCAGCAGGTGATACTGAGTTACATTATCCAAACACGGCACTTGGTTGATTTGGATCATTTATTCAATATTTACTGAGTGTTTATGATGTGCCAGGCATAGTAACAGTTGCAAAGTGTAAATGAGGAAGACACGGCCCCTCCTGTTCTTAGGAAACACACACTCCAGAAGAGGAGACAGACATACACAAATCATTACAATGCGATGTGGTAAAGGCTGAAGTAGAAGCATGAACAAAGTATCTTGGAAGCAAAGGGTAGGGAGAAGCTAATCGGGGCTGACAAATGAGAAGACATAATAAGGCAGTTTTAAATTGAGTTAAAAGAATAAGCGAAGTGGAGCATACGTTCCAGGCAGAAGGGGCAGTCGCCGTTTCCTCTAATAGTTTTTCTACTAGTTTCTTCATATCTAATTCTAGGGCCACACAGATTTCCAGCTCAAGTGGATGGGAATGCAGAGTTATTCTTCACTCTAAAAGGTAAAATAGTGATATTTAGGATATCTCTGAATGATTTAATGTTAATCTGTTTGCCCCTCAATAGGAGGTGGGTTCTACTAATTTCCCCTAATGTCAAAAAAATCCACAGAGACCACTCTAAGCTTGGCACTAGGCATGCAAAAATGAGTATAACTTGGCCCATGATCCCCAGGAGTTTGTATTCCAAGGGGAGAAACAGCCACATAATCATGGGATTCCAACATGATCCATTGAGTGCAATTATGGAAAGGTGCATTACCCACGATGGGAACATGAAGGAAGGACAACCAGCCCATCTAGGAAGGCATCAGAGAAGAAACGGGTTTCTAATCGTATGATGTCTGGTTGAGTCTTAAAGGAGGAATAAGAGATAGACAAAGAAAAATGAAAGGGGAAACCAGGCAGAAGATATGGATGAACACACACATGGTGGCACCAAACAGCACTGTGGGTAACAGGATCTTCAAAAACGTAAGTATCATGGAACACGAGGAAGAAGGCAGGGAGAGACGTGAACCTGGGGAGATGAAAAGCCACCATATGCTTAAAGGATATCACATGCCTTTGTAAAGAGCTCAGTGTTAAATCCTAGTCAGTGGACAGATAATCTATAAATGAGAAAATGGAGATCTTGAAAATTTAGTCACTAGCCAAGGTTGCAGAAGCGGTAAGGAGCAGAGCCAGAGTTCGGAGCCACACCTGTCCTATTCCATGGCCCACCCTTGCCCACTACTCCATGAATCAGCTGGGGGGCTATTTTCAGATCTTTCATTAACTTACATTTCCTTTTCATTCCTCTCAACATCCATTGATGAGGAGCAACAGGATTAGGGGCAGAGTGGTGGCGGAAAAAATTCTGTTATACTAGGAATGTGTTTGGGATTTACAAAAATGGCAGATGTGAAATTGTTGGGAAGACGCATGCCACACAAGTACTAATGTGATATCAGAAGCCAGAGATTTTATTTTCCTGCTAAAGCAACAGAGTATTATGAAATTAAAGTCATAATTGGGCCCAAAATGCTAATAGGTGCAGCTGTATAACCCAATCAGTAAACAAAGAAGATGACAGAGAGAAAGGAAATGGAAAATGTAAGGATGCGTGACAACTGAGTATGCAGCCTAGATAATTTAAAGAGGGAGAGGCGTGAGTGTAATGTCAGCATAAAATATATAAAATAATGCTTCTCAGGGGGAGGGAAATTACTTATATTCTCTGATAATGACGTAGTCAGAAATATTAGATTGAAATTACTAAAGAACAGTAGCCTACATATTTTAATAGTAGGAAACATTTTAACAGAAAGGTCAACTGCAAAATAGCAAGAACTCTGATGTGTGGAAGAGAAAAATTACTTAAAATTTTCACTTTGTAGTTTTTCAGACTAATTGGATCTATTCTACACTTTTCAGAATCCTTCAACATTCGGTAGGGGTTGATGAACACAGATGACTTAACAGGTCCATTCTGCCCTAAGTTTTCAGTGATGCTCTGACATCATATCAAGTTTCACTAAAATACTGTCCAGGAAAATGGTTTGCTGCACTCTTTGAAAGAGCAACATTGTGTCAATAATGGCTGACGATTGAAGGAAACCGTGATTACTCTCAAACACAAAGACAACCTGCTCCTCCCCTTTTCTTCTTTTTCTGAGTAAAATGTGGGGAGCGGGGGGAGTGCTGAAGTTGAAACAGGAATTAAGGAATCTGCAGGTGCTACACATGCTCTTTGAGCTTATGTTAGTAACATATCTTCTGTCCAAGAATTGGTCAGACTAAATATCTGAAAGGGGTAAAGTTTCTATTGGGCAATATAAATGGAGTTTTAAAGCTTTGATTTGAACACAAATTATGCATTATTACGCTGGGATTTGTCAAAGAGGAACATCCACCTGAAATCAATTTGCTGTGGATTCATTTGAAAATGTAATGACAAATACTCAGTTGAAGACCAGCATTCCAATCTGTGCATACATATTTATCAATTTCTTCAGGAAAAAAATTGCAGGTGGCACTAAGAAAAATTTGTATTTTGGCATTGATCTTGTTCATTTCGTAGATGCAGCGTGTTGTATACAGCCAAGGTCATTTGGACTATAATCCATTCTTAAAAATAATTATTGAGTGCCTGCTATTTTAAAGGCATTTTAGGGACAGCAGAGCATATGGTGAAGTACAAGACATCATCTGTGTCCTCAAGGAACTTGTAAAATTTGGGTGAAATAGTTGACTACATTAAAAGACTTTAATGTAAAATAATACAAGTGATTGATACAAAAAATAAGAGTCACAAGAGGGACAGTTATTCTGAACAATCTTATTATGATATATTCACTGAATATGTTCACATTCTACAGTTCAGGACAGCTGACTGGTATCCTTTCTCTCTTCTCAAGCCATTGAAATTCATCCCCAACTCTAAGCTGATGACACAGCCCCATATTTCATTAACAAAATGGAAATAATCGTAACTCAGATTACCTTACCCTTTGGCTAATAACTACATAATAGCTGCCTTAAAATAGAATCCAAACTTTTACCTATAAGTCTATGAGGCTGCAGATAATCTGTTCCCTTCTTGCCTCTTCCTCCCTTTTGTAAACCTCTCTCCACTTTGCACTCTTGGCTCCAGCCTCATTCAACTGTTCTGCTTCCTTGAATGCACCTGACTTATTGCTGTCTTATGTGCCTTATGTGTCTTTGTGCCTGCAGTTCCCTCTGTCCCAAGCATTCTTTCCCTGAACTTTCTCATGGTCAGCTTTTACTGATTGTTCAATTCTCAGCTCAAATGGCACCTCTTAAGAAATGCCTTCCCTTGCCATCTTATTTAAAGAAGCTCCCCTAAACTCATCATTTTCTACCATCTAAGTTTCTATTGTTTTCTCCTTAGCACTATGGCTCTCTAAAATTATCTCGTTTGTTTATTTACTTTTGTTTGACAGCCTTGTCCCACTGGAACGGAAGTCCCATTGGGAAAGAGACCTGTCTGATGTCTTCAGCAGCTCATCCTAGGCCTAGCTCATAACATTCAAAAGATATCTGCTGATTGAATTAGTTAATGCATAACTTAAAAAATTACAAGGAGTGCAATGTGCACTACCCGAAGGATGGACATATTTGAAACACGGACTTCAGTGGGGGGGAACCAAGGGCAACACACGTAACCTAAACATCTGTACACCCATAATTTGCTGAAATAAAAAAAAAATGGCAAAGTTTGAAAGTAAATATATAAAAGAGAGATATGGAAAGTGTATTATTTGTTGGTTAATCCTTATACAGGAATTTGAGCAATAGAAGTTTCCAAACCTGATATTCAAGTATGGAGAAAACATTCCCCTTTTATTTTCAGTAATTTATATGATTACCCTACAGCATTAGATAAATCCAATTTATCTGTGGTTTGAGTTGATAGATAATAGAAAAGAGTAAAGAATATTTGTAACATTCATGTGCACATACGGAAGTAAAACTCAAGGGAAATCAAGTAGGTGGGAGGCTAGAGGAGGGGTTGGGTAAATTCACACCTAACAGGTACAATGCACATTAACTGGGTGAAGGGCAAGCTTGTAACCTTCACTCAAGCTGCAAATTATGTACCCGAAACATGTGTACCCCCCTAAAATTAAAAAAAAGAATATTTGTAAAATGATAACTGGCTTTAATTTACATCATTCCCACCTACTAATTTTGTATTCATGTATTTTCAGCAAACTGCTGTCCAGCTGGTTGGACAGATCATCCATCCACCAGTAACAAATTTGTGAGTGTGATAAAGTTCAATAACATATTCATAAATGTGTTGAAGAATGCAAACCTCTTATGTAACTAATATTTTTTAATTATATTACCCAGCAACCAATAATATGACATTCTTCTCTAAGCCCCTAACGAATAAGAGGATTCTAATTTACCTGCACTACACTAACAAAAAGCTAAAAGAGAATATTTACTGTTACAATATATACTAGGACTTAATGCTTTTCATAACAGAAGTAAGGAGTATATTCAGTGAAATATGTATTCCTTTTAATGTTTCTTAATTTAACATTGAACATTAATGTGAACTTTGGGAGAATAAAAAAATCTAAAGGATTCAGATGAGAGGAAGTAGTCAAGATTATTAAAAGAATTCTCTACACATTTTGCTTTGCACACATTTAATTTAACATGAATCTCAGCAATAGTTTTGAAAAGTGAGTACCTCTTAAGAGACTTTTAGTTACTTTTAGTACCACTCTGTGGGTTCTTATAGCCACTTTAAAATTAAGGTGGCTTGGGGAAAAACTCCTACCATTCCTGAAAAGAAGCTTTTTAAGTAAAAATCATTTTTTCTTTTCTTAATTTTATTCTTCCAGAGATTTCCTTTAATGTACTTACTGATATAATGCAAGACAATGCTGCCCTTAAGTTCTGAACATGTAGTTATGGTTTGATAATTTCATAGGTTAGAACATTCAGTCAGAACACTCATTAGATTACTCTGTCCTCTATCCTATTCTATAATTTTTCATATATCCAT
This sequence comes from Propithecus coquereli, assembly GCF_000956105.1. Lineage (NCBI taxonomy): Eukaryota > Metazoa > Chordata > Mammalia > Primates > Indriidae > Propithecus > Propithecus coquereli. Next base: position 5,135,993 of record NW_012148319.1, read on the forward strand.
ATGTCTATCTAAACACAAAAGACAGTGGCTGCTCTCTGCTGAGAGATGAAATGGAAATCTCCATTACAATACATTGTCTCTTGTATGAATGCTCTACATTTTCGGCTGTCTTCACTGTATTAACTGATGTCATCTTGTGGATTTGTAGCCTTGTCTAAACTGCTCTTGCAATGACATTAATAATGAAAAGACACATCATGAGGAGCAGTTATTAATATATAATACTAATTACATAAAATATCATTTTGTCTAGCACTACTATATTACATGTAAAACTGCCCTATCATGTTCATTTAATGTCAACATAGTCTATACATGGAGAACTATATTTTGAAAGAGAAGTTGGTTAACTCTTTTTAAAGTCTTATGAAAATTGGCTTTGAAATTACTATATATCACCAACCAAGCCATTATATAAATTTGCTTTTGTGAATGAAGATCAATCTGAGTAGCAAAAGTTTAATAATACAAACCAAATATGAATTATTCAAAAAGGAGCAGGCATTTAATGTTTTCCTTTAATGAAAATGCAGATAATACAAGTGGAAATGTCTTACCAATTTGGGGCTTTTTGCAATTTTGTGCTTCCCACTCATGTAACTATAAAAATACTCTGCAATATGGAAAGAGCATGGAAATCACCATATTTAAACATACTGAATCAATACATGCCTTTATCAGCTAGAACTTCTCTTGCTAATTACATACTCAAATATCTTATAGTCAAAATATGAGAAATGGAGAGAATGTAACCAAATATTATTAATCAATAACAGCAGAACATGAAATGTTTACAATTGTATCAGGGTTCATAAGGAAATAGGTAAAATGGTCATGACCCCTAAAACACTAATCTTTTAGTAAGCCTAGCCCACTCCAGGAATGCCCCAAGAAAGGATGTATAAGAAGGCACTCTAGGTGTTGGCACCAGAATTACAATTCTGTTTCTTATTTTTCTGTCCCATTATTTCTTATTTCTCTATCTCCAGTTCTTTCACAGTTGCACATTAGCTCTCAGTCCCTGTTTTGATTACTATAGCCTTGTAGTTATAGCTTGAAGTCTGAAAAAGTGATGCCTCCAAATTTATTCTTATTACATAGGATTGCACTAGCTATTTGGGATCTTTTCTGGTTCCACATGAAGCATAGAACTAATTTTTCGAGGTGTCCAAAAAATAATGTTGGTATTTTAATGGGGATTGCATTGAATCTGCAGATCACTTTGGGTAGTATAGACATTTTAACAGTGTTGATTCTGCCGACCTATGAGCATGTTATGTTTTTCCCTCTGTTTATATCCTCTGAAATTTCTTTCCTCAGTATTTTAAAGTTTTCCCTATGGAGGTCTCTCACCTCCTTAGTTAAATGTATTCCTAAGTATTTTATTTTCTCTGTTGCTATTGTGAAAGGACTTTGATTTCATTCTCAGCTTGACTGTTACTGCTGTATATGAAAGCTACTGATTTGTGTGCATTGATTTTGTAGCCTGAGACTTTGCTGAATTCATTTATCAATTCTAGGAGTCTCTTGGTTGAATCTTTGGGGTTTTCTAGTTATAAGATCATATCGTCATCAAAGAGTCATAGTTTGACCTCTTCTTCCCTGATTTGGATATGATTGATTTCCTTCTCTGCTCTTACAAGGACTTCCAGTACTATGTTAAACAGAAGTGGAGATAGTGGGCAACCTTCTCTGGTTCCAGTTCTAAGTGGGAATGTTTTTGATTTTTCCCTGTTCCATATGATTGATGTTAGCTGTGGGTTTGTCATATATGGCTTTAATAATTTTGAGGTATGTCCCACCTATGCCTATTTTGTTAAGAGTCCTTATCATAAAAGGGTGCTGAATTTTGTCAAATGCTTCTTCTGAATCTATTGATAAAATCATATGGTCTTTGTTTTTGCTTCTATTTTTATGGTGAATTACGTTTAGAGCTTTGCATATGTTAAACCATCCTTGCATCTCTGGAATGAAGCCCACTTGGTCATGGTGAATTATTATTATTTTTTGATGTATAGTTGAATTCAGTTTACTAAGATTTTACTGAGAATTTTTTCATCTATATTCATAAGGGATATTGGTCCCTGCCCACACCCTTGGTTTTTCAATTTGGTTTCAATTAATTACTTTAGTAGATCTCAGCAACCTGAAGCATGTGATTTCCATTGTCTACCTGGTGACTTTATGAATTCTAATCATAGGCAAGAAAAGAGGTAGTACTCCTCCTTTTCATCCTTTCACTTGTTACTCATTAACCTTCCCACTTCAAGCTAGTTCAGTTGTTCCTCAAGTTGGTCCTGGCCAGATCCTTCCTTGTATGATAAAAAGAAACAAACAAGTGCCTATAGTTCTCAGAGTGGTTGAGCCCTCTATAGGGAGGTTACACTTAAAACAGAAGTCTATCTCCTGGGTGTCGTCAGAGTATGCAGTGGGTGCTCGATTAGAACCTGAGAAATTTTCAGTAACTCAATCACTTACATTGCTGATAGAGAGGAAATATGTCACAACCATCTGCAAATGTCATATGAGGCAAATGGGCAAAAGTTTACAGAAAAAGAAGGGGCAGGCAACATGACTTACATTTCCATAAAAATGCTATGTTTTAAATTAAATGCTATGCTTTTGAGTCTACGGCAAAGGATCGATATCTATCTGAGGTTGTATCTGAGTGATGAGAAGAATCAAACAAACATTCTTTGACAAACTATGAGCCTAGACAATTTGAATCTCTAGTTGTTGGCATTGACCTGGCATATAGAGGGTACCTACTAAAATTAATAAAAACAAAATGGCGTTCTAAAAAGAAAAATAAAATTTCAGCAAATAGGATCTTTGAAGAAAGTGCTTTTCAAATAAAAAAATGAAGAAATTGCATAAGCAATGTTAATTTAGGTAAGTAAATAAAGCAAGACAAAAAGTGTATAATCTTTGTATACATAGAAATAAAGACTGACATCGTTTTGAAATCAAGGAGGCAAAATATGGAACTGGCTATGTAAATAATTATGTCATAATGTTCTTTTTGGTCCTGTGAGCAGATCAACAATAACTTCTATTTATTCTATTCCTCCTGAAAGACTGAAAACTGAAGAGGTAAATTTAGTAAGGGCAGAGAATCTGTCACAAAAAGAAAAAAAGCAAAAAGTAAGATGGATTTTAGTTGGCCTAAGAATGTGTTTCAGAAAGACACTACAAAATATAGGCCCTTCAAAAGAAATAAGAATTACATTACATACCTACCTCTAACTCTGTAGATTACAGTAAAATTTTTAAATTTGAATAATACTTCAAAGCAACCAAAAATCTGTAGCATTATCAATCTGATAAATTCTCATTCAGGACAGATTCATTTGCTATTTATTGTATTACTCATTTGCTATTCATTGCTATTTGTACTTTTATCATCATAACTTAGCATTAATTACCACAGCATTAAAATAAAATGCCATTATTATTCTATATTAATGACATAAATGTCTCAAAGTGACACCCATGCCTAGCAATTCATTATTTACACTTTAAAGACCTTTCTTTTAAGTCAATAAATTGATGATGTTCCTTTAGAGTTATCTAATTACAAAGGTATTAAAGTTCCTTAACACTTCAAAAAAGATTGGTAGAGATTTGCCATTCTATCATCTGAGAACCAGAATTTTATCAATTGAATCTTGATCTTACAAGTGAGGAGAGAGAAAACAATTTGCTTTTGGAGAGGAGCATTATCTTTTTCTTACTGGAATATATTTAGTTAATTCTAGTCACTATCTATCCAAGTATAAATTATACTCCCAATGATTTTTCAGGATGGCTCAGAGCTGTTCTTAAAATTAAGTCCAAATTATAATTCATCTCCATGTCATGATCATCTATCAAAAGTGTCTTTAGATCCTAATTCTGACATTGAATATATTATTAATAGGTATTCCTCCTAATTCAATCTATATTTTGACCTCCATTATCTTTGCAAACAAGATTAGTTTGCATATTGTTTCTCTTTTGTTAGAAAGGGGCAAACTTGACTCTAATCTTAATTCAATTATTCAGCCCAACTATCAGATATTGATTCTGTACTACAACAGGACTCATTTATTGAGGCTCCCATTTTGTGAGTGATGCCTAGACTGGTCCATGTGCCCTGGAATAGGGAAATCAAAGATCACTTGTGTCACTGGTAAAAATCAGTTGGATCAAGAGCCCAGATCCAAGAGAATTTGACTAGCAAACTCTGTAGCTTCAAACTATAGCTCTACCCACTATCTAAAATGATGTAAACATCATTTTTCTGTTAGGAATTATCAAACTTTGGAGTATAAAAGAATCACTAAGTTCCACTCCCAGAAATTCTGATACCCATAGGTCTGTTGGTAAGGCCCAGCCACTTTATTTTTACCAATAAGTCCTGGAAGGCCAATGCAGATGATTAATGCTCAACATATTGAGAAATATGCTGAAATTCTAGAAGATAAAAGATGTCTAACAGAATAAATATATCTTATGAGGATGTGCAAACGAACCATAATTTTTTTCATCTCCTTGTAAATCTAAGACACAATTTAATCACATTGTTCAAGGATCAGAACAGGCTAATCAGGCCTATGGGAAGAGCTGCAGAAAGACATGTGGTCCCAAGGTGAGAACTGGAGCCTCTGGATTTGAAGGAAAGTATAGAGTTCAAAAGAATTCAGAAAAGTTCTCATAAAAGGCCTGTCCCTTCTTACAGGTCTTTTCTTTTCCTACAATCTGGATTGTATTAAATCAATAATAAATATTACTGATAAATAAGAACAATCAGTTTAATGGGCATATAATTATTCATTTAATTTCTGAGAGAAAGTAAGTTATTGGAGATTTCTCTTGTCAAGAACTGGATGCATGTGGGCAGTAATTGATAGATCAATCAGAACATTCTAAAGTATTTTCTCCATGATAACTACACATTTTAACTGACTATATCTGCATATGTGTGAGTGGCTATATGGAAGTATATCAATTTTTTTATATACACAGAGAGAGTTATGTTGGTTACTTTTTAGATTATATGAATCACCAACAGTTTTTTTCCTTAAACTCTTGAACCAAATTGGCACCAAACAGCAACCAAGATATAAGGCAAATAGTATGTACAAAAATAACTTCCCCTTAGTTATTTTGGAATAAATATTACTAGATATTTTAGAAGCAGTATTAGAAAAGAGCTAATATTATGATATGTTGTTATTCTCTCCATTTCTGAAGGAGTTTGACTTCCTGAAGCCCTCTAAGCAGGAAGGAGAATTAAAAGAATAAATTACTGCCTAAATGTCTTTTTAAAAAATCTTTTAAAAACTAATTCTTTCTTTGTGGAATAATCCTTCCATTCAAGTGAACTAAAAAATTAAATTGGCAACATTATAATATAAAAATGCTGTCCCCAGCTGAAATGTTTTGTAAAATATGTACCTATTTAGTATTTGCTTTCATTTACAAGGTTGAACACTTTGATGGCAAAGTAAAAAATATTTGAACCCATGAAGCTCCACTTTATTTCTTTAATTTAGATTTCAATATGCAGTGTGATGTATAACTTTGTAAATGGGTGAGTTACATTTATATTATTAATGTTACTTTGGTCAACATTCAACTACCTCCTTCTTGGTAATATAATAAATCATAACCAGCCCAGAAACTTTTATATGGAGAGTGCTGTCTGCATTTATCAGGCTCTACATTTTTCAAACCCCATGGATCCAAGTATTAATAATTTGTTATGGACATGATAACACACGGGTAAATTCTTGTTGAATTTTTAAAAAGGAAAAAAGTAAGTATACTTATAAGAAGGATATGAAATTAATATAAATAAAAATATTCAAGAGTAAAAATTTCAGGAATATTTAATAATATATATTAATCAAAACCATATATATATGAAGGAATGCCTTAGAGAAGTGTTAAAGGGAGCATTTCAAGTTGAAATGAAAGAATAGTAAAGAGTAACATGAAAGCTTATGACAGTATGAACCTCAATGATAAGGGTAAATATAGAGACAAATATGGAATAATGTAATACTGCAATGTTAGTGCATAAATCATTTTACCCTAGTATAAAAGTTAAAAGACAAAAATATTAAGCATGACTGTTATCACAAAAATTTGTTAATGGATACACAATATAGAAAGACAAAGATTCTTGCCATAATAACATATAAAGTGTGTTTGATGGAAGTAAAAATGTAGAGATTTTATATGCAGTTGAAGTTAAGTTGTTATCAGCTTAAAATAGACTATTATAGCTATAAGAAGTTTTATGCAAACCTCATGATAACCACAAAGAAAAACCTGTAGTATATTCAAGAAAAGATAAAGAGAGAAGAACCAAAGTAAATCATTACAAAAATCATCAAATAACAAAGACAGCAAGAAAGGAAGGGGGGAACAAAAGAACTGTAAAACAGACAGAAAACAATTAACAATGTGACAATAGCAAGTACTCAGCTATCAATAATTTCTTTGAATGTAAATGGATTAAAATCATCAATCAAAAAATATAGAGTAGCTGAATGAATAAAAAAAAA
>NW_012148319.1:5150556-5152608 GCF_000956105.1 Propithecus coquereli
TTGTATCATTAGAAGGAGATTTATACATGATGGATCCAGTGACTATTCCTTTGTCCAAAGCTTTGTTTCTTTTCAAAGGTTTCTGGCAGCTTACAGGATACAAGTAAATTTTATGATAAAATTACTTCTAAATATCTTGGAGCAAACAGTATTTTATGTTTTCTCATCCCTCTGTGTCCACAGACAGTAGGAAACCCTCTTGTTGACTAAGACAGTGTCTGATAATAACCCTTCTCTCCTTGCTATATTACTTGGAGTGCTCATCATTTGAGATATGTAATGTGTTGGGAATCTCCTACCGTCCATTTCAATTGCCAGGCACCATACCTTCCATATTCTCTCTGCACGCCGTTTTTTAAAATCCAACTTTCCAGCTGAGTAGATTGAGGAACACACTATTTTCTGAGTATCCCATGAATTTCACATATGGAATTGGCAAGAAAATGTGTGCTGACCTGTCCACCCTACCCCCACCCCCTGCATATGGTCTACAGGATGTGAAAAACTTTTTTACACTTGATTTTTCCCCCTTTATCCATAATGCCTCCAAACACTTCAAAAAGTTAAATAGCATATTAGAAAGGGAAAACAAAATTGAAACTAGATGATGAATTAAGTCATATAACTCTCAAGAATAGAAATATCTTTTAATATAAGATTTTAAACAAGATTAAGAGTAAACAAATGGAGAAATATCTTGGAGTCATGGAAATTTAAATTTTGGCACTAAATGCGGTGTAATTGTCTGAATAGTTATGTGGCAATCCAGTTTCCGGTTAGCTGGTCAAAAGAGTAGTGCTATTGCAAGAAACATATCTAGACTTTTTTGTAATAGGGTGACAAAGTATAATTTTGAACTAGATCCTGAAGCTGAGATAATAGCTAAAATTGGCATATCTATATTATCAACATACAACTATCAATACATACATCTTATGATAAAAAATACAAGATTTGTCTTGAGTCCTTACTCAATTGCACATGAACATACAAACATGTACAAAAATCCATATACATACTCATACATATGTGCATATTAATACACACTCAGATACATATGCATACTATTAAATATGTATAAATATGTATACACATGCACTAATTCCTATATACATGTATACATACACAAATACACACATGTATACCCACAAAATTGCCCTCTGTCAGAAGAACATATGGAAGGATATTGGCCTATGTTTATGTCTTCTCTTCACCCTCTCTAGATTTTCGATAGCTCTAGAACAGGAGTCAGCAAATTACAGCCTATGGGCCAAATCCTCTCTGCCACTTGTTTTTGTTAATATATGATCTGAGAGCTAAGAATCCTGTTTACATTTTTAAAAGGTTTAAAGAAAACAAAAGAGGAATAACACTTCATGACATGTGAAAATTATATAAAATTCATATTTCAATGTCCATAAATAAAGTTTTGTTGGAACATAGCCAAGTTCATTCAGATAAATTTTACCTAATGCAATTTTGAGCTACAAAAGCAGAGTTGAGTTGTTGCTCCAGACTGCTTGTGGCTCTCTCACTGCTCTCTCATGCTCAAAACACCACAAATCTCAGTGTTGCAGTGTTCAGGTACCACACATACCTACCTCCATACTGTGACCTCTTACTATTATTTTTATTACCCATGCTTACCCATCATGTCAAAACAAAAAAAGAAGAGAAAAGTGGACTTCTAATGTGTTTTTACAACATAGTAGAGATTAGATTATTTAGCTATCAAATTAGATGAAATAAAATTTATTCAGTTTGTGTATTATGTAATGACACTCTAACTATGCTAAAAGCACACAATATATGTTAGCATTGCCAGACTAAGTACTCATCACAATATTCCCAACTCACAGTGACAGTCAGAAAAATCAGTAAATGCAAAGGGGAATAATTCATCACAGCAGCATTTCTACACACACACACACACACACACACACACACACACACTCTTTCTCTCTCTCTCTCTCTGAAATGAGGATACAAGTATAGTTTCTGAGAGGTTCATTTGTTAGTCAGGCAAGGAAAGTGGTTGACCAATGGTGAATT
>NW_012148319.1:5152733-5155140 GCF_000956105.1 Propithecus coquereli
ATATATAAACATATTTCCTTTTTTTACTCAGTTTCTCCCATTTTATATTGTTTCCCCCATTGTATGTTGTTCTTTGAAAACTTTATAGGATGTGTGTAGATGGGAAGGTCAATGAACTAGAAGAGGAAGGAACATTGCCCAGAAAAGTATTCTGTGACTAATAGAAGTTTGTTTTTATTTGTATGGGGGAATTGTTGCATTGGATCAGGTAAAAAATGATTGTTGCTACTACTGTTGTTTGGAAATTTATGTGTGAGAAGAGAAGCATGAATGATCAGGGAATAGACAAACAGGTTAGTGGGAATTGTAGTGGATTTGTGCTCACTTTCTACTCCATCCTCCTTTTACTGTGCTGTCCTACACTTCTGAGGCTGATAAGTTAAAGTCTACATTTCTAACTCTCTATTGCAGACAGGACATAGAATGTGGATTAAGTATGGACAATTAGTACAGTAATATGATATTTGGGAGGGGGAATAATGTGGAGGCCACAGGTCTACCATTTCTGCCACTCAGAACATTAACAGACGCCTTGGATTTTTCTGCAACTGCATTTGTACAGATCCCAGTGATCTGTTATTAATTTCTGAATATTGAGAGGGCTTCAGGCATCCATTTTTGCCTGTACCAATATAATGTACGTAATGTGACTCTGGAGTCAACAGTACATGGTTTTCCCATCTATGGATTGCATGGCTAAAGTAATATATTCCTCCTAGACCCTATTATTGCAGTGACAGTGCCCAAATTCTTAATTATAGCAGAGGTAGAAATTTGCCTGATGGGTTATATCTAAGATATTAGAGCCTGTCCTCCAGGCCATTCCTCTATTAACATTTTTTTCTGCTTTAAATAGAGTAGTTACAGATATCTTCAACTTAAGTCTGATTCAAACAGATGGTATATTGAGAAGTATATTGAGAAAGAAACATAATTAACCAAATTCAACCATTCTAGGTGATGAAAATCCATCCATCCTGAGCATAATGTGAACTGGAAAAAATAATGTCTTGGGAATAGAGATAATTCCAATAGAAATGATGTTGACTGACTTATCAAGAAATTAAGTATAGCTCAGAATTTTTAATGTTTTTGTTTTTTTTTCTTCTTGTCTTATAGATATAGCTAAATTAAATGACTTGTTCAATAGAACTAGTGCATTTCTAATTTGAACCCTGGGCTTTCAGTTTATTTATTAGATCACACATATACTTTTATTTGAATTTCATATCAGTTTAATAGTCACAGTTTGTTACTTGCTACTTATATGCTTCTTATAAACTATATATTTATCAACAAATTTTGACACCTGAAAAGCAGTGATGCATATCCATATGGATGTTTTCATAGTATAGAGATGAAAAGATGTATGTCATACAGATGATAAAATCTAACAGTTTTAGGAGAAAACGTCCTTATCTGTAAACAGAAAGAAAACTCATAATTAGGTTCAGTTAAGATCAAGTATGCAAATATAAATTAAATATTTATATATTGATTTAACTTTTGTTGTACTCTCCAATTCTTTTCCAAGTCACACTGAGGTATGACACAGAGACACAATAATTGGGTCATGTATGTTTCTGAAACAGTGGCTGATTACACAGGTCAAATCTGGGAATGAAGAGGGCAAGTTATCCACAGTTTACTCAAAACACCGAATGTCTGATCAGTCTAGGAGCTATCTACTGTAGACTGTGTTTGGATCTTCTGCTCCTGCTTCTTTTCATCCCAAGAATGTAAAAAAGTTGGAGTTGGGCAATCTTCACGCACTGCCAAAGTGCATAGAATCATAGGTATTTGAGTAATATAGGGGAGCAGGGAAACATATATTAACTTTATTTAGTTTTGCAAACCTGACCTGAAACAGAATTGGCTTTCAGATCTGAATAGGAATAGAAGTAAAACATCCACCTTAAGTTGCAATTCAGAATCTATTTTCCACAGATACTGAAGACCCACATTACTGGTAATTTGAACATAGACACAATTCTGGTAGCCATAAATTGTACATCCAAAGACAGTTCACCAACATCATAACTGCAGGATTTTTTTTCATCTTTCCCATATAATATCTAATATGCTGTGTTGTACTTATTTGGAGTTATAAATAATGATTGATATTTTCACTCTAGCTTTAATTTAAATTACATTGATTTTGCTTTCCTGTCTTTGGGGAGGACAGCCACATACATATGTTTGGAAGACAGGAGTTTCGTTAATATCTAATTATAGGCATAAATGTCTCCTATTTGGGTCAGGCAAAATACTTATTAAAAATGAAAGTCGTAGTACATTACTTATCAAGTTTATTTTCTATTTTGTTAGGTATTTCTAGAGATACAATAAGAAAAAAATGCTGTAATTTCAAAAAAGATGAAAGGCAATCATTAGAATATTTCTTGGA
>NW_012148319.1:5157250-5168415 GCF_000956105.1 Propithecus coquereli
TCTCTCTCTCTCTCTCTGAAATGAGGTCTCTCTCTCTCTCTCTGAAATGAGGATACAAGTATAGTTTCTGAGAGGTTCATTTGTTAGTCAGGTAAGGAAAGTGGTTGACCAATGGTGAATTAATTACATCATGTTTGATTATAGCAGACAAATAAAAATGTCAAGAAAAAAATAAAATTTTTTAAGATTATTAGCCTTTTGGCAAGAACAGTTACTCAACAAGTTAAGGACATGGGAAGCAACAAAAATAGTAAATTAAAAAACAAAGTGTCAACATTGTACTGAAAATTCTAGCAAGAATAGGATATAAGAAAAAGAAATAAGAGTAATACAGATTGGAAAGAAAGAAATAAATCAATCTTTACATGCAGATGATACGATTTAGATATGTAGAAAATCTCACAGAAGCTACAAAAATCTCCCAGAACTAGTAAGTGAATTTAGCAAGGTCACAGGATAAAGATCACTAACAATTTTATTTTTATATACTAGCAATTAACGATTAGAATCTGAAATTTAAAAGTCATTAACCATTTATGGCATTCACAAAAAGGAAGTATTTAAGTATAAATCTACTATACAGTATAAATCTACTCTACAACATGGAAAAAGAAACCACAGAATATCTAAATAAGGCCATATTCATAAATTGGAAGGCACAATACTGTTTAGATACCAATTCTCCCCAATTTGGTCTATAGATTCAGTGCTATCCCAATCAAAATCCTAGCAAGCCTTTTTGTTGTTATCAGTAAGCTGAAACTAAAGTTCATATGGAAAGACAAAGAACTATTAATAAAATAGCTGTGACAATTCTGAAAAAGAACAAAATTGGAATGCTCACATTACCTGATATCTAGACTTATTATAAAGCTACAGTAATGAAAACAGTATGGCACTGACAAAAGTATATATGTATCAGTGGAAGAAAATAAAGTGCCCACACAAATATAATCAACTGATTTTTGGTAAAGGGAGAAAGTTGATTCAATGTCAAAAGAATAGTTTTTCAACAAATGTTGCTAGGAAAATGGAATGTGAATATGCAAATAAATGAGCATAGATACATACTTAACACCTTAAACAAAAATCAACTAAAAATAGATCATAAACCTAAATTAAAATATAAAACTAAAATTTCTAGAAGAAAATATAGAAAAACTATAGAATATGACCATGGGTTTGATGATGGTTTTTTAGATACAATACAAGAAGCACAATTCATGAAAGAAAAAGAAATTGAATTTAAAAACTTAGACTTTATCAAACTTAAATACTTTTGCTCTGCAAAAGACTAATAAGAGAATGAAAAGACAAACATAGACTGGGAGAAAATATTTGTAAATGACATATCTGATAAATGACTCGTGCTCAGAATACATAAGGAAATTTTAAAACTCAACAATAAAAACTAACTTAAAACGACAAAATATCTGAGCAGATACTTCACTGAAAAATGATATATGCATGACAAATAAACACATGTAAAGAGGATCAATATTATATCTTCAAAGAAATGCAAATGAAAATCTCAATGAGATACCACTACACACCTGTTAGGCATTCCTGTTGGAATGCCTAAAATCTAAAAAGTTAACAATAACAAACGCTGACTAGGATGTGGAACAACAGGAACTTTCATCTGTTTCTGTGAGAATGGAGACTAGCACAGCCACTTTAGAAGGGAGTTTGGCAATTTCTTATACATTAAACATAGACTCAGCAATTACACTCCCAGGTATTTACCCAATTGTTTTTGAAAATTTATGTACACACAAATACTTACATGTGAATGTTTATATAACAATTCCATCCCTTAGCAGTGATAAAGTTTTATTACAGATTTTTTTTAACCTCAGTGTGAGATTGAAATTTTTCTGAATGAGAAGAACCATGCTCAACGAGTATTATTAAATAAAGAATGAATTTGTAAGTTAGCTTTTGCAGCAGAGTTGGTAATATTTATTAATTAATTTAATCTACAATTCAAGGAAAACATTGGTTATTATATAAGAAACATGTACTATGGGAAAGTTAAATCTAGGGCATCTAACATTGTTTGGATCACAAGCTGCTCTATACACTTCCTGAAATGTCAAAAGTTAAAACGAGATGTCAGATATCCATTCTCACAAAAAATTTTAGTGATTGTATTTTATCAGCTCAATCTGCATTTCCAGCAGTGTTTCTTAGACTTCAACCCAAGGGCAAAAGAAATTTCTGTATTTCAAAATCTATTTAACTGTGCAATTGAGGTGTTTCTACCTAACTTTTAATCAGAAGTGGCTATTTTTCAATATAATGACATGATAAATGGCAAATATCAAGAGAATAATCTAATATAATTCTATAAATGTCTTTCAAGTGAAAAATGTTTAATTCAGGTCCTAACTCATGGAATGCTATCAGTATTTGCCTATACTTGTGTAAAAAATATTTTTATAGATGAAATATGTATTAATAAAATTTCCTTACAGATCAACTTTATCAGATGAATATATGCAATTGATTTTGACAATTAGGAATACTAATTTTGAACCAAAACTAAGCAAAATATTATTTGTAGACTGTAATTACAAAAACATACTCAATTACTATATTTTGAAATTATCAGTAAAAATTGTGAAAATTTACTTTGTCTTTTGTTTATAAGTACCTACATAATCTTCAATTTTGCCTCTTGAACCACAAAGCCAAGATATTTACTATATGGCCTTTTACATAAAAAGTTTGTAAATCTCGGCCACAGAAGTTTATCATTTGGATTTAACATCCGGGCCCTCCTAATGATTTTTTTCCTTAATACCATATATTTCTGGCAATCAAGTTGAAATTTGGAATACATTTTCTCATTAAATAACTGGAGTTTGTTTGTTTGAAGTAGGTGTATTTCAAACTACCTACAGTTGTAGTCCATTAAACAGTAAATGTGCTTTGTTGAACCTCAGTTTCCTAAACAGCATTTTAAGTGGATTTCCCGAGAAAATGAATACTGGGTTCCTAAAAAAGTACTACTGTATTACAATTTTAAAGCTATCTATACATTTTTTCTGTTTCCTGTAAGTGAAACAGCATAGTGGACAGTTTAGACTTGTCCTCATCCAGTTTCTAATTCCAGTGCTCACTCCCCTAGCTTTCATCATCAAAAAAGCACTTGTTTTCAAAATAATGTTAGTAGCTGGATATACAGATCAGCAAGTAACCTTATAAATATAAACCAGTTAATATTGATAAAATACACTGAAAATTAACAGCATCCTATTATGTCACTTATGTTATTATCTCCAAGCAGAATTGAACTGCTGAGGTGAAATAATGCTACTCTGCATCCTGGTAGTCAGAATGACTCCCAGGCAGAAAACCACCTCATTCCCGTATGGTGGATAATTACACACTAAAACCCACATGAGTCTCGAATGAGAAGGCCAAGGTAATGAACAGATCCCACAACATTCTTATTAGCCTAATACAACTGCACTTGGGGTAAAAATAATTCCATGTTTAGTAAACCTGATAATCAAGAATCTTATGCTACGCAAAATGTTAAGTTGGGTATATAGAAGAAAAATATAATACCAAAGATTTAGAAAAATAAGCATACATATAATAAAAATTATCCATTTATTCATCTGTCCATCTCCATTTCTAATTATTTTATTAAAATTTTTCCTTATTTTTTGTAGATAAGGGTTAAAATTCATTTTTTAATTTATTTTCCATTTTATAATTATTTATTCATTTGACAAAAATTTATTATTTCTGCTAGGTTCTATGCATATTGTTAAGAAATATAAATATATCTTCAATATTCAATAGATGAAACAGGTAAAGTAAATGTCTAATTATGGAAATATATAAATAGATGGTAATCTATTTCTTACATTGAAGAACTTTTACAATTAAAATGATTTTACCTACATTATGTCATTTGTAATCTATAACAACCCTCAAATAAGGAAGAATTATTTTATCTCCATTTACACGTGAGAAAAATACTCAGCATAATTAAACAATTTGTGAAAGATTCTATAGTAAATTCAAATCTTCTGATTCAAGGTCTAGAACATTCCACACAACGTCAAATCTACTTTATTCCTTCAAATAAAATTGATTTTTGAATAGCCTACCTTCTCTTCAACTTTGCTGCAAGAACAACTTTATCAAATTTTCTCACTATTTGAAGAACCATAGTTTCTTTGTAGTATCTGCACAATATCTTTGAATTCCTCTTCATTTACCTTCTCTTCAAATCAAATGTGATAAATACTACTGCTTTTATTATAATCTTACATTCAATACTTTCTTCTCTATCCCTTTGAAAGTTGCTCTTCCACATTTTTACTCATCAACTTTACTACCTTTTTGTAACACTCTCTTTCTCTGCAACTCAGCCCGAAAGATTATGGACTAAACACATCTTTTTTTTTCCCCGACAAACATCACTATGTTATAGTGGAAAGAACATTGGCGGAGGAAGAAAATACTTGATCTTTAAAAATTATCAGGTTCTCTTTGTGCCTATGTGTGCCCATCAAAGACATGCAAATGTCATTGGATATCAAGAAGGGGAAGGATGGAGAGAGGGATAAAAACTTACCTATTGGGCACAGTGAACACTATTCAGGTGATGGGCACATTAAAAGCTGCGACTTAAGCATTATAAAACGTATCCATGTAACAAAAAACATTTTTACCCCTTAATATTTTGAAATAAATAATATGAGGTTCTCCTTCTGTTGGGTTTTCCAATCTTTAAGATTTAAAGAAGTAGTAATGATTATAGACTGGTGTGGAGTTGTCACGTGAATTTTTGATAATGACATTTTGTGGGGAAAACTCCTAATAAAACAACGTTCATTAAATGTGTCACATTCATTAAGTGTAACATTCATTGTGTGTGTATGATATGCCAAGCATTGTGTTAATCACTTTATGTGTATTATTACTACCCATCTTCCTTAATAAACGTTTGTAAGATGTATTCCAACTTTCAAGTTACACAGATGGCAGCCAGGCGCTGTGGTTAATAGCAGGGACTTTCTAGCCAGACTCCCAGAGCATGAATCCTACCTAGTTCCATCACTTCCTAGCTTTTTGTCTATGAAAATCCTAATTTTAATCCTTTTGGACTTTTTCCAGATATTTTTCTGAAAGAAGACAGGTCTGTTTGTGAGTTTGTGCTTTGTATGTACACGCGCAAACATATATGAGTGTATGTGTTTATGTGGATATAAATGTATGTGTGTGTGTATGAAATGGGCAGGAAAAAGTGGAGCTACCAACTCCTAGTACTTCGACTTCCAGGTGCTGTTAGTTCGCATGTGTACCATCATGCTTAGCTGTTTCTAGAGGTTCTGGATATTTTGTCATTTTATCGCCTTGAATAATTTTTGTGTTTAAGCATGTAATAATTTTATTTGTAGAAAGCTTTTTTCTATATGTTTTGCTTTCTTATATTTATCTTAATTATTTTCCTCTTTTAATAGCAATGGCCCACTAAGCTCTAGTATGCTATGAGAGTGAGTAGAGAATACATTCAAATCTCATTCCTGTTTTTAAAGAGAATACCCAGTGTTTCTCCATTAAGTACAATGTTAGCTCCAGATTTTAAATATGTACCCTTTATTATGCTAAGAAAGAAATACTCTAAACATAATTTTTAGTGTTTTAATAAAGAATAGATGTAGAATCTTAGCATTTCTTCTAATCATCTATTGAAATGATTATATAATATTTTTACTATCTTTCTTACTAATATGATGATTTATATTAATAATCTCTCCTGATGTTATACCAGCATTTCTTGGCTGTGTTAAATCCTACTCAGCGATAATGGAAATATATGTTTTATTTTAATTTTATTACTCTGTGAAGTGAGCTAAAATGTTACTTATAATTTTGACATGTCAATTTACAAGTGAAGTTACCTGTCACTTCCTTTAGTTTGATCTTCTCGTGCAATTTATTATTTCTATTCCTAAATGTGACAAAGATAAGTTATATATCCTTTCTACATATTAAGATCATTTTCTATATAAAGAAACAATTTTCTTAATAAAGGATTTTTTATTTAGAAAATTAACAATTCTTCAATAAATCTATTCGAGTCAGGAGTAAAACAAAAAACCTAGTTCAATTTCTCAAATGTGGTCCAGGGTCCACCTCCTTCAAAATCATTGAAGAAGAATCTTTAAAATTTTCAACTCAGATTTATCAACAGGGATACTTTATGATTTTTTTTAATCTTGTTTGTTGGTATATTTTGTAATTTTCTTTTTGTTTTTTTTCATTTCAGCATATTATGGGGGTACAGATGTTTAGGTTATGTATGTTGCCCTTGCCCCTCCTCCCCCCCAAGTCCGAGCTTCAAGCGTGTCCATCCCCCGGATGGTGCGCATTGCACTCTTTGTGTATGCGTATACCCGTCCACTTCTCCCCCCTCTTCCCCCGCCCGACATCCAATAAATGTTATTCTTATATGTGCACTTATGTGTTGATCAGTTAATACCAATTTGATGGTGAGTACACATGGTGCTTGTTTTTCCATTCTTGTGCTACTTCACTTAGTAGAATGGGCTCCAGCTCTATCCAGGATAATAAAAGAGGTGCTAGATCACCATTGTTTTTTGTGGCTGAGTAGAACTCTATGGTATACATATACCACATTTTATTAATACATTCTTATATTGATGGACACTTGGGTTGTTTCTACATCTTTGCAATTGTGAATTGTGCTGCTATAAACATTCAAGTGTGGATGTCTTTTTTATAGAATGTCTTTTGTTCTTTTGGGCAGATACCCAGTAATGGTATTGCTGGATCAATGGTACTTCTACTTGTAACTCTTTGAGGTATCTCCATATTACTTTCCACAGAGGTTGTACTAGTTTGCAGTCCCATCAGCAGTGCATGAGTGTTCCTGTCTCTCTGCATCCACATCAACATTTATTGCTTTGGGACTTTTTGATAAAGGTCATTCTCACTGGAGTTAAGTGATATCTCGTTGTGGTTTGACTTGCATTTCCCTGATGATTAGAGATGTTGAGCATTTTTTCATATGTTTGCTGGCCATTAGTCTATCTTCTTTTGAAAATTTCTGTTCATGTCCTTTGCCCACTTTTTGATAGGGTTGTTTGATTTTTTCTTGTTGATTTTCCTGAGTTCTGTATAGATTCTAGTTATCAGCCCTTTATCAGATGTGTAACATGTAAATATTTTCTCCCATTCTGTAGGTTGTCTGTTTGTTCTCGTGATGGTTTCCTTGGCTGTGCAGAAGCTTTTTAATTTGATCAGGTCCCATTTATTGATTTTTATTGTTGCCGTGATTGCCTTTGGGGTCTTCTTCATAAATTCTTTGCCTAGGCCAATGTTTACAAGAGTTTTTCCAATATTTTCTTCTAGAATCCTTATAGCTTCATGACTTAGGTTTAAGTCTGTTATCCACCATGAGTTGATTTTTGTGAGAGGTGAAAGTTGAGGATCCTGTTTCAGTCTTCTACATGTGGCTATCCAGTTTTCCCAGCATCATTTATTGAATAAGGATTCTTTTTCCCAGGGTAAGTTTTTGTCTGCTTTGTCAAAGATTAGATGGCTATATGAGGATGGTTTTATATCTGGGTTCTTAGTTCTGTTCCATTGATCTATGTCTCTGTTCTTGTGCCAGTACCATGCTGTTGTAGTTACTATAGCCTGGTAGTATAGCTTGAAGTCTGGTAAATTGATGCCTCCCAATTTGTTCTTTTTGCTTGAGATTGCTTTTGCTATATGGAGTCTTCTCTGGTTCCATACAAAATGTAGAATTATTTTTTTCTAGATCTGTGAAAAATGATGTTGGTATTTTAATATGGATTGCATTGAATCTGTAGATCACTTTGGGTAGTATAGACACTTTAACAATGTTGATTCTATCAACCCATGAGCACATTATGGTTTGCCATGGATAGGGAAGGAGAAGGGGAGAATGAATC
Organism: Propithecus coquereli; assembly: GCF_000956105.1. Classification (NCBI taxonomy): domain Eukaryota; kingdom Metazoa; phylum Chordata; class Mammalia; order Primates; family Indriidae; genus Propithecus; species Propithecus coquereli. Next base: position 5,165,218 of record NW_012148319.1, read on the forward strand.
AATATGGCGCCTGCCAATCAGCTCGGGTCTCCTGGCTGGAGGTGCCCCAAGGGAGCTGAGAGCCTGATGCCCTGTTCGCCAGAGACTCACTGTTCACTGGCGGCAGCCATCTCTGGGCTGGTATTAACAGATCTCTCCAACCACTCAAGAAGCCCACCAGCAGTCCGAGATGCAAGGGAGGGGATATTTAACTGCTCCACCTATGCTTGTCGCCGTTCTCCAAGCCTCTCCAGGGCCTTTCTCCTTCCAGTTCTCCTCTGCAACTTCTTCCCATGAAGTCTCCTGTAGTTTCAGGCACACTTCCTTCCAACCCTCATCCGATCTATATTTGTCTGCCTGATTATTTTTTTTTCACTTTCTTCTAAAATCTGTCTTTCTTGCAGAGACACGCTGGCTGGCGGTTTTTCTTGTCCACCGTCTTGCCTTTTAACATGAATTTAATGAATACATTGCAAATATTCATGTACACAGTTTGAAGTTTTGGCCCATGTCTGCATGAGTATGTACCATGGAGCAATAGTCATCCAGGTTCTTAAGATAAACAGGTATATTATTTTCCCAAGAATGAGAAATAAATGTAAATTATTAAAAATGTAAAACATTTAATCATGCCAATATTTATTTATTATCTTTTTATTGGTACTTCTTTAAATAAGGAGTGTAAATGGTGGTAGTTATATAGCAAGAATGATAATGACCACTGAAAATTTTGTCCTGTCCAGTGGGATTTGAGGGTGTTTGAAAGAAATGAAAGCAAATATACATTATAATGCCATGCATCTGTAGTTAGGATCTCAGCAGAATAATCTTTATCCACCTGCCACAGTACGTAAGACTATATGTACAGGAGATGAATATAGTGGATATGATTTGAATTTAAAATGCTTGCTGACTATTTATAAAATTTTTAAGGCCTTTTTCCTATTAAAGAAAAAGTGGGGATCACATAAATTAACAATAATCAGAACCATTATTACTTAAGCCTTTTAGCCTTGTAAGACTTTTAGCCTCTTACTCTATTTTTCCACCAAATAAATACATACATTGTCAAAGTCACTCTTTTTAAAAATGTTTTGGTTATTTTTTCAATTTATTTTTGTCAGTTGTATCACATTCTGATCTTATAGTCAAATTCCTATTGCTATTAACATACATGCTTTTGTGGTTTTGTGGTCAAATTTCCTTTGTTCTGGTATAATATCATAAAACAACTTTTATTTAAGCATTTAATTACACTTTGTTATAACTATCTTGGCCATTTTTTCTTGTGAACTATTGACTTTTTGAGGGCAGGAACAGTGTCTAAAATAGCATCTATGTTAACAGAACACAAATATTTCTTGAATAAATGAAGTAATAAAATACTGCTTAAATTTCCCTATTGATTATATATAATAAGCATAGTTAATACTTATCGAGTGGCTAGAATGGGTCAGACACCTTCAATAACTTACTCAGTCCTCACAACAACACTGTGAGGTACCATTACTACAAATACACAAACAAAAAAGTGAAACACACAGACATTAAGGAATGTTCTCAAACCAAACAAATAGAAAGTAGAGCCAAGAACTGAAGCCATACAGCCTTACCCCATTGGATACTACTTAATTACTGCCCTTGGCTAATACGTTAGGATACCTATCTCACATAGGCCTTATCTACACAGATAAGGCAAAATGGTGAGTGGAGGTAACTCTCTGAATCATTTCCTTAAAACCCCTTCATCTTGGGGAAAAGGGACTTTTAAAGTCCCTTGATATGTGACTGTTTAAATGACCATACTGGAGCCGTATAAATGTCTGCAAAATAGCAATAGGTAGATTGTCCTTAAATTCTGGAAAAGCAATGGTTGGAGAAAGAAATTGTCCCTAAGAATATTTTTGATTTAAAAAATATAATTCCTGAAATCAAAGTTCCTACAAATAGTACCACTATGTAATTTATTTATCATACTGTTGTGTTGCTTAGCACAATATTCCAAAGAAAACTATTGGTTTTTATAATCTATAGATACCTTACTCTAAAAAATCATCAGAGAAATAAAAGATTTTTGATGCAATGTCATTGTAAAAATGATTCAAATTCCTAGAAATAGTCCAATTGCAAAAATAAGGAATGATTTGTTTTTGTCACAGCAAGAGTACTCTATTTCAAAAATTTCTCAATCAATGATGAGATTTAGGAATTGTCCAAATAAATTTTGTAATAATTGCAATGCTCCTACTCACTGGAAAGTGTAAGAATATGTTTGTAGAAATAAGTTCCTTTTTATGACTTAACTTTTATCTTTTTAAGATTAAAATTCAGTCTTAATGTACAGCAGGTTATTTGGTGTTTTTACTCATGTAACCCAAAGCAATTTGTAAGGTATCATCTATAGAACATGTTACAATTATGAAAGCAACTCTACATACATTTTAGAGACATGTATTCCTTTAGTATGAGACCTTAATATTCGTGCCCTGAGGATTATTAGGTCTGTTTCAATAAGAAATGCAGCATCTTTTCATTTCTTTAGGCCTTTTCTTATTTCATTACTTTCTTTCAGGCATATGATAAACTTTATATGAGTATTGTTCTGGTATAGCAGTTGTCCTATTGTCTCTTTCATACTATGGCCTATACTGGCAGCTCCACATTTCTCAAACATTCACTGATTTTAAGATATCCTTTGCCAAAACTCTTTATAAACCTTGTGATATTGCACTCACCTAAAAAATAAAATGTCTCCATCAGTGTGGTGTTTTACTGGACAGAGTGTAGATGCAGTTCATACCTTTCCAGAACTTAGTGATAGCCATCTAGTTAAAAATGTATTTGTATTTTTCCCATTCAAAAAATTGTATAACACAATTAACTACGTATTTATACCCAGGATTTCTTTAATAAGCAAGGATAATAGGTGTTTATGTATTTTAATAGCATTCCCATTGGTAAGAGGGAAAAGAATAGTCATAATATCAAATTTGGAGAGATATGTAGAAAAATGAGCATTGAGTGGGAATGAGGAGGAAAAATAATTTTAGTTTTTCTAATCTAAATGCTAAGAAGTTCATGTGTAGTGAACTGAATATTTATGTATCCTGAATATTTATATTAAATGTTTTGTGAGAAATGAAAATACTAGACGCTTTGGAAAAATAAGAAAACTCCTTTCCTAGACTCTGGGAATCACTGTTCCAGAGGCTGAATTCT
>NW_012148320.1:0-516 GCF_000956105.1 Propithecus coquereli
GTCAGGGACCACAGCTTTACACCACTATATGACAATAGGTTAGCTCCCACTTATTAGTGAGAATATGTGGTGTTTGTTTTTCCATTCCTGGGATACTTTGCTTAGGATAATGTTCTCCAGTTTCATTCAGGTTGCTGTAAAAGGCATTTTTTCATTCCTCTTTATGGCTTCGAATTCTATTTTGTATATGTGTGTGTATGTGTGTATACATATATATACACACATACACCACATTTTCTTTGTCCAGCCATCAATTTAAGGGCACTCAAGTGGATTCCATATTTTTGCAATTGTGAATCGTGCTATGGTAAACATTTGGGTACAGGTGTCTTTTTGATATAATGACTTCTTTTCTTTTGGGTAGATACCCAATAGTGGGATTGCTGGATCTAATAGTGGGTCTAATTTTTGTTCTTTGAAGAATGTCTATACTGTTTTCAATAGAGGTTGTACTAATTTACAGTCCCACCAACAGTATATAAGCATTCCTTGATCACCGTATCCATACCAACATCT
>NW_012148320.1:13093-13812 GCF_000956105.1 Propithecus coquereli
AGTTTATGGGAAAAAGAGGGGAGAGAGATTCTTCCTTTAAACATATAATCCATGATACATGATTCCTAAGATTTCTGGTTGAAAGCAAACCTTCCTTCAGTTGGCTATCCAAATGTTTTTTTCTATTTGCTGATTATTTTCAAATATGAAGATACTTTAACATTGGAATGAATATTTGTACTAAGAAAAATAATCTGGAAGAAATTAAGAAACACCATAGTCATTTGAAAGGTAACAAGTGTTAGAGAGAACGTGAAGAAAAGAAAGCTCTAGCACACTGTTGGTGGCAATGTAAATTATTACAGCCATTATGGAAAACAGTGTGGAGGTTCCTCAAAAATTACAATGATAGTATATGATCCAGCAATTCTACTACTGGGTATATATCCAAATGAAATGAAATCAATATGCCAAAGACAGATCTGTGCTCCCACGTTCATTATAGCATTATTCACAATAGCCAAAATAAGGAATCCACCTAAGTGTCCATCAATGCATGAATGGACAAAGAAAATGTAGTGTATATACACAACAGAATGCCTTTAAAAAGAAGGAAATCCTATCATTTGCAATAACATGGATAAACCTGGAGGACATTATCTGAAATAAAACAAGCCAAGCACAGAAAGACAAAATCCACATGACCTCATTTCTATGTGGAATCTAAATAAGCACAACTGAGAAGTAGAGAGGAGAATGGCCACTACCAGGAGGTGGAG
>NW_012148320.1:13862-14925 GCF_000956105.1 Propithecus coquereli
TTTTAAAGCACTTGGATTGTTGTGGTGATTGGAGGGGAAGAAGTTATAAGCTATTGTACAATTTAATCATAAATATTAACTAAGTAAAGATTTATTTAAAAAAAATACTTCACACTGTATTTGCTACATTTATTTGCCTTCTCCTGTGAAACCATTGTGTAAAAATATCCTAAGATTTCTCAAGCCACCCCAGTTCATCTTTCCTTTGATATCATGGGATCTCAAGAAAGGTGTAGTATAGCAGGGCTTCTGTTGGCAATAAAAACAAGATGACCTGAAATTAACCACAGAGTCCCCATTAAACCACAGGACAACAAGTATCAGCACATTTCATGTTCACTGCTGCTCTTAAAATCAAGTATACTGCAAAACCTTCACTATGCCTCCAACATTGCATGGAAATATGTGCTACAGGCAAAGCTGATCTGCGTTTACATAACCTACCTCTTTTTTCAGCTGTTTTGTTTCTGATCCTCAGATCTGGACACATTTCTCTGCCCTGAAATTCCCTTTCCCTTCTTTTCTCATTCTCTATACTCCTCGTGCTATATTTGTTCAAGGTGGGGCCTTAGCCTGTATCTTCTAAAGCATCAGAACTGGAAAGAGCTATAGAATTTACCTGAGTCCAGAGGCCTCTTTTTACCTATGAGGAATTTGTAGCCCAGAGAGGAAAAGTCATTAGACCAATTTGACAGAATCACACTTTGGCCACAATAGCACTACATTTCAGGTTTTCTGACTTTTAGCCAAGTCCTCTTTCAATTCCTCTCATGCCTTGTTGTCAAGAAAAAAATATGAGTTGACATAGGACCTATCATATCATAGTAAATTTTAATTATGATCTTCTAATTTTTTAAATTGGGATTTGCACATCTCATTCTCAGCCTCCCACCTCTACCCCTCACAAGGCTAGTGTAGGAGTAATTAGACAGAAAAGATACCCCTTTGATCTTCATGATTCATTGCTATTTAGAAGGATTTGACCCAGGAAAAAAACATGCCATTTTACGGGGATACAGTATTATCCATTTAGTCATTTAAGCCCAACAAATATGTTTGAAGG
>NW_012148320.1:18230-18731 GCF_000956105.1 Propithecus coquereli
GAAAGACAAAATCCACATGACCTCATTTCTATGTGGAATCTAAATAAGCACAACTGAGAAGTAGAGAGGAGAATGGCCACTACCAGGAGGTGGAGAAGGCATTGGGCAAAGGATACAAAGTTTCAGTTAGATTGGAAGAGCTAAATTCAAGAGATCTATCATACAACATGATGACTGTACTTACTAATATATTATATTCCTGAAAATTGATGACATTAGATTTTAAGTGTTCTTATCACAAAAAAATGAAAAGTATGTGAGGAAATGCATAGGTTCATTGGCTAAATTTAGCCATCCACAATGTATATATATTTCAAAGCAACATGTTGTACATGATAAATATATACAAATTTTATTTGTCAATTGAAAAAAAATTAATGGGGGGTGCGGGTGGACAAAAAAATTATAATATATTATATTCCTGAAAATTGATGACATTAGATTTTAAGTGTTCTTATCACAAAAAAAGAAAAGTATGTGAGGAAATGCATAGGTTCATTG
>NW_012148320.1:18781-19110 GCF_000956105.1 Propithecus coquereli
ATTCTGTACATTGTCTATTTAGTCTGTTGATTATTTCCCTTGCTGTGCAGAAATTTTTTAATTTAATTAAGTCCCATTCATTTATTTTTGTTGTTGCTGTATTTGTTGTATTTGTTATTTGGGTCTTATAAATTCCTTGCCTAGGCTGATCTCTACAAGAGTTTTTTCTATAATTTTTTCTAGAATTTTTATGATTTGGGGTCTTATATTTAAGCCTTTATTTTATCTTGAGTTAATTTTTATATATGGTGAGAGATAGGGATCCAGTTTCATTTTTCTGCATGTGGCTATCCAATTTTCCCAGCACCATTAATGAGTAGGGTATCCTT
>NW_012148320.1:30690-32015 GCF_000956105.1 Propithecus coquereli
ATTCACATAAAACAAATTATTTTTGACAGTGGTAATTTAGAAGAAGCTTTCATAAATATGCCACACTAAAACATCTGGAACTGCTCAAAGTCAGAGTGGAAGTATTTATTTTTATTGTCACAGTAGATTGTCTCTATTACATATTTTGCAATGCATTCAATTTTGATTCTTAAAAATTACTTCAGAGACAGCTTAATGTTTTTCCTTCTGCATAAAGAGAATAGAAATTTTTAAAATATGTATACCGAAAACTAGAATTAGATTTTTTGGGGGGACATATTAGCTTAACTATATCACTTCAAATTTTGGTTTGGTCAGAAATCTTACCCCTATTCATCTTACAAGTAACTGAATATCTTATTAAGTCATTCAAAAGATATTTAGTGAACATTTACTGTGTTTACTAGAGCCTGTGTGCTAGGTGCAAAAGAGACAAGGTGAACCCAAAAATACATGGCTATTTCTTTAAAAGAGCCTACAGAAATCAAACACATATATCTGTACAATTACATCTGTGAGGAGTGTACATGACGCAGTGAGACCGCATGTTATGGGCATTCGAAATTTTCTGAAGGTGCTGTCCTGAGGAAGTGACCACACTAGGAAGAGACAAGGGGAGTGCAACGTAAATCCAGGGGTCAATAGTATTAGAAAGAGAGGTCAGGGAGGAGGAAGTAGCCAAAGAAAATGAGTTCCAGGCACAAGAAACAACAAAGGCTCCATAGCATGTCACACTGAAGAAAATGAAAGAAGGCCAGCATGTGGCAGGAGTACAAGGAATAGAGAGCAGCATGAGGCTGGAGCAGCAGGCAGAGATGAGACCAGGGAGGATATTGTGAGCCACGTTAAGGATTTCACTATTGCATCCTCACTCAACACGATAAAAAGCTTGACTTAACAAAAAAGTAAAAATGTCATTGGTTATATTTGCGTCAACAGATTGGAAAAAATTAAGAGTAAATGAAAGAAGATTGTTTAGGAGGCTAATGAATTGTACCGATGGATACTCTGGAATCTAACTGCCAGAAAAATCCAATGTATGGTATGTTCATCTGTGACCCTTTCCCCAAGATCCTTCTTCCTTTTAACCTCATCCCTCACCACCATCTCAACTCCACAACCACACACCCTACCTCTTGTTACTCTTCCATGAACATCATGTCTTTTTTCTTCTGAGTTCTTACACACAGTATTTCTTTTTCTGAGAATGTCATTCTCCTTTCTCTGCCACTTTCTTCAAAAGCCACCTCAAAACTTACTTCTGTAAGAACACCCTGACAGTCTTCCTCAGGAAGAGTTCATTGCTCCACCTCTCTGCTGGCATT
>NW_012148321.1:0-383 GCF_000956105.1 Propithecus coquereli
GTTGATAAATGTTATAATAAGGACATATGGAAAATTATTATTATAGCACATGGAAAATGGACAGCTAGAAAAAGGTTTTGTTTTCTAAAGATAGCTTTTAAAAATCTACTGTTCTTTTCTCAAATTCAAAGATTCACATTTTTGTTAAGATTTCTGACATCAAGATGGCATATCATAGTTAAATTGTTACCATTATTCTTTATTTCTTACCACTATTAAAATAATTGCATGTTCTTATGCTCAATAGTGTCTTAGATTTGGTGAAATGTGGCATTTTGACCTTTTTTCATCTGCTTTGGACCCATACCTTTAAAAGAATGTCAACTCTTTGAATTTTTCTTAATATCTATATATGCAAAGAAATAAGCCATTTGAAATGCGAT
>NW_012148321.1:2913-3406 GCF_000956105.1 Propithecus coquereli
TTTCTCTCTTCTCTTTGCTCTTTAGGGTAAATTTTATTTAAATATTGCACAATAAATGAAGATAGTAAGTACTTATAACAGATCGAATATCCCTACTTATCAACTCTGAAACTGTTCTTAATTATCATCTATGTATTATTTTTGTAAGAGAAAGGAGGATAAACGGCATTCTTTGACAGCCTTTTAAAACTTTCTGGCAAAGCAGTGTAGCTTCCTCACACTCAATGTCTTTGAGAATTTATTATCTTTTGTACTCTGATCCCATCCTATGAAACATGTAGAGTATATGCCCAGTGCTATGCAAAAATATAAATCTTTCAGAGGTAACTATGTAAAATTTTGCTATTTCTCTCTCGTGATTTTGAAATCAGTACTAGCATTCAGATATTGTTTTCCATGATAATTACAAAAACTATTATTAATATTTACCCCTTCCAAATACAGCTAGAATTCCTAAAACTTTAAATATTAGAGTGTACTAGCTTCCATTCTG
>NW_012148321.1:14341-14707 GCF_000956105.1 Propithecus coquereli
GCATCCTAAAAAACTTGAATATATGTTGCTTTCATTATAATTTTGTTCTAAATATTTCATAATTTATCTAGTGATTTATTTTTGGATCCACAGTTTATTTAAAAACATTGTATCTGATTTCAGTGTTGTATGGCCCCAAATAGGGGCCGTCTCCTTGAAGAGTTCATGTGCATTTGAAAATAATTATGTATTCCACATTTCGGAGAAGTGTATTCAGAGAAGTAGTGTTCCATAAATATCAACTAGATCCAATTAATTGACAGTGTTATCTTAAGATGCTATGTCATTACTGATATTCTGATTATTTTTTATGTCAGTTTCTCAGAGAATTGTTGAAACCTCTAATTATAAATGTGGTCCATTTCT
>NW_012148321.1:14757-15015 GCF_000956105.1 Propithecus coquereli
TAGTTTGAAGAGTGTCTATTGCTATGGTTTTAAGCTCACTGACATTTTCTCCACACTGTTTATAATCCCATTTTTTGCTTATAAGCCCATTTTTATCCACTAATTTACTCTTATCTTTATATTCAGGGGTATTTTTTACATTTCCATTTTTCTCTTCATCATGTTCAATTTTTTTTTTTTTTTTAGGTTCTTGAGTACATCTATAATATTTCTATAATTTTTGGATATGTTATATTAACTGATTTTTCTCCCACTGGC
>NW_012148321.1:17257-17622 GCF_000956105.1 Propithecus coquereli
TAGATGTTTTTAACATTTTCCCATTACTTTTGGTTTGCAGAAATTTTTTCATGATATGCTTTGGTGTGGTTTCTTTTGTAGTTATCTTCCTTGGATATTGTTGAACCTTTTAAATCTATATAGTACTACTTTACATTGAATCTGAAATAGTCTCTTTATTATTTCTTAACATATTTTTACACACACACCCATTCCTTTTGGGCTCCAATTACTTCTACAAACCACTAAATCTGTATTCATTTATTTTCAGCCTTCTTTCTTTTTGTTCCTTAGTTTGAAGAGTGTCTATTGCTATGGTTTTAAGCTCACTGACATTTTCTCCACACTGTTTATAATCCCATTTTTTGCTTATAAGCCCATTTTTA
>NW_012148321.1:19737-20314 GCF_000956105.1 Propithecus coquereli
CTTTTGGTTGCTGTCAAGACTTTCTCTCTGTCTTTGGTTTTCTATTTAAAGATTTTTAGGTTTGTCATGTATCTTCATCTTGGGATTGATGACTTTTCCACCAATTTGAAAAGTTGTCTGATATCACCTAAAAAAACTCTCTCTCTCTCCTCTCAGCATTTCCATTGCACAAACCATCATCCTCCTCACCATGATCTCTCTTCACCTCAATGCATCTGCTGTACTTACCTACTTCGTTATCTACCAATTCAGTAATCCTTCCCCCTCAAATCTGTTTTTTCCTGAAATAGCTTTAAATCCATTTTATTAATAGTTCTTGATTTTAGTCGTGACATGTTTTCAATTTTTAAATTTCCATTTATGTTTCATGGAATTGAAATCTTTGGTAAAATTTCCCTCCTTTAAACTTATGTTCTTATGCTTATTATACATCTTTTTTTCCCAAAATATATAACTGATAACTTCAATATCATGCTAATCTCTGTTTCAGTCCTGTTAATCTCTTTTTTTCTTTAGATTTTCTATCCTTTGTTCTTGTCTCTTGGCATGCCTGCATATATTTAATTGAAATTAAATT
>NW_012148322.1:0-775 GCF_000956105.1 Propithecus coquereli
TGCTCAGGAGTAGAAAAACAAAAAGAGATCATATAAACTGAAACATGAACTAAGATTTGGCTAATTTTCATGGATGAATGTGTGTTGCAGGTGGGGTGGTGGTAGTTCTGACATTTCAGGTTGAGGGAGAAGTTTGGCCAAAGGAATGATAGCATGAACAAGACAGCACATCTGGAAAAACTCAAGTAGTTCAGTATAGCTGGAGTTTGGGTGTAAAACGTGTCAGGTGAGACATGAAGTTGTGGAGATGTGAAGCTACTCTTGTGTGCAATGTGAAGGGCCTTTGACATTATTCTAAGCAGAGAAACGCTATTGACAAAACACTCTAATGGTGCACACCAAACAAATACTCCGTGCATAGCAACAGTCACACTAATCTCATGCAAAATAAACTAAACTTGATATAGAGTCAACTAAAAATGTATGACCCTATTTCCTTAGGAGCTTATAATCTAATAACAGAACAGTGAAATGAAAGTATTAGAAAGCATTACTTTTTATAAGGAGACTCAACATATCACTGTTCACTTGCAACCTCACTTAACCTGTATATTTTTTAAACATTTTCCTTTGAAGTATCTTGAATGAAAGAACAAAGTGGAATATAGATTTTTGTCTAAACCTCTGTAGCTACCTGTTTAAAAGAGTTTCCAAGCAGGCATAGATCAATATTTTTTGAACTATAATAGCAATCAAAGTAAAGTGGATTTTTCTTTCAGAAGAACCATAACTGCTAGCAGTCCGATAGCCACCATCAAAAACTTTGAAACATTAT
>NW_012148322.1:2310-2660 GCF_000956105.1 Propithecus coquereli
GAAATTACATTTCATAGAAACATAAAGCGAAAATACTAAGATTGAAAAAAGAAAGAGTTTTATAAAAATCTATTCTTTTCTGAAGCTTATTTAGAAGTCATTTAGTTTAGCTTTCCTCTGAAGTAACAATTTTGTTTCCCTGATCTAGTAAAACCTATTGAAAAGGACTATTGCACTGAGCAGAGAAAATTTAAATAAAGAAAAACCCCCTATCTATTAGAAACTGAAGGGACAGTATAAGGACAAATACAAATTAAAAACAGGCTTAATTTTGCCTGTTTAAAATAAGAAAAAAGACCCCCTCTCGCATCCCTTTATCCTAGAGCTTCCACTTTAGAAAACTTGTTAAT
>NW_012148322.1:4680-5905 GCF_000956105.1 Propithecus coquereli
TCTGAACAATAGTATGATTCATATGTCTATATCATTATTATTATTTTCTTTGATAATTACTATTCAGATTGGTGCAAAAGTAATTGCAGTTTTGGACCACATTAAATCATCATATCTAGGCTCAAACGCATCTTTAGTAATCAAAATAGCAACCATTACAATCAACACATTGTTGCCAAGAAGAAATAAGTTTGTTTACTCCTGTAGCATAAAAAGCCGTGCTTCAGGATTCCACAACCTCTTGGAAAGCATTTTCTACATCCTGCCAGTTGTAGAAGACTTTTCCCTACAATACATTGTTGAGACACTTGAAGAAGTGGTAGTCAGTTGGTGAGAGGTCAGGTGAATATTGCAGATAAGGCAAAACTTTAGAGCCCAATTCATTCAACTTTGGAAGCATTGGTTGTGCCATGTGTAGTCAGGCGTTGCCATGGAGAAGAATCGGGCCCTTTCTGTTGATCAATGCCAGCTGCAGGCATTGCAGTTTCTGGTGCATCTCATTGATTTGCTGAGCATACTTCTCAGATATAATGGTCTCACCAGGATTCAGAAAGCTGTAATGGATCAGACCAGCAACAGTCCACCAAACAGTGATCATGACTGTTTTTGGTACAAGTTTGGCTTTCGCAAGTGCTTTGGAGCTTCTTCTCAGTCCATCCACTGAGCTGGTTGTTGCTGGTTGTCATATAAAATCCACTTTTCATCTTACATCACAATCCGATCCAAAAATGGTTCATTGTTATTACATACAAGAAGAGAAAGCGTCACTTCAAAACGATGATTTTTTTGATTTTTGGTCAGTTTGTATATCATGGTAGAACCCTAATTAGGACATTATTATGCCTGATTACGAAGCTACTGGTGGTATGTAGACCTTTGTTGGCTTGATATACAAGGGAACAGAGGTGAAGGAGAGAAAAAATTGTGTGTGTGGCCTGATAAGAGAGATGAGAATTGTTGAGAAATGTTGGCTCTTAAACTTTGCTGGCCTGTGAGAATGATTTTGAGCTCAGATAGAGAATGAAGTTGGGGTTAGAAGGTAAAATTTTTGAGACTCTCTGCACAAATCAGTGATGCTATAGACTTCAAATGAAAAAGTGAGTGAAGGGCCGGGCACGGTGGCTCACGCCTGTAATCCTAGCACTCTGGGAAGCCAAGGCGGGCAGATCATTCTGAGCTCAGGAGTTCGAGATCAGCCTGAGCCAGAGCGAGACCCCGTCTCTAC
>NW_012148322.1:7175-7734 GCF_000956105.1 Propithecus coquereli
TCAACTCACAATCATACTTGGATAGTCAAAAGTGAACAATTGCCTTCTCTCTGTATTGTTTTGCATTAACAAATTCCTATCCTCATGCCTGTGTAGATATACACACACATAAATGTGTATATAGGATGATAGTCATACACATGGCAATGCAACAGAGAAAAGTATTACATGACAAAACTTGATTTCATTTGACATATTTGTAATTTGCACTTTTTACTACTTCACCTTGAAAAATCCTATATACTCTTTAGGACTTACCTAAGGTGTCATACCCTTAGGCAGCTTTTATATTATAGTACCTACATTTTTAGTAAATCATTTCTGTTTGCTGTAAATGCTAAGTGCACATATTGAAATGACCTATTTATAAGTAGCTATCTCCACTTTTCTGAAAGTATGTAGATGTATGAATCTTGTCTATTTTATCTTTTCAGCTCCCTTAGCTAATACAGTGCCTAGGACACAATTTTTAGTAAATCATTTCTGTTTGGTGTAAATGCTAAGTGCACATATTGAAATGACCTATTTATAAGTAGCTGTCTCCACTTTTCTGAAAGTA
>NW_012148322.1:7855-8391 GCF_000956105.1 Propithecus coquereli
TGGGATTGCTGGATCAAATGGTATTTCTATTTTTAGGTCTTTGAGATATCTCCAAATTACTTTCCACAGAAGTTGTACTAATTTGCAGTCCCACCAGCAGTGTAAGAGTGTTCCTATCTCTCCACATGCATGCCAGCATTTGTTGTTATGGGACTTTTTGATAAAAGCCATTCTCGCTGGAGTTAGGTGATATCTCATTGTGGTTTCGATTTGCATTTCTCTAATGATTAGAGATGTTGAGCACTTTTTCATATGTTTGCTGACCATTAGTCTGTCTTCTTTTGAAAAGTTTCAGCTTATGTACTTTGCCCACTTTTTGATGGGATGATTTGATTTTTTCTTGTTAATTCTCTTAAGTTCTATATAGATTCTTATTATCAGCCCTTTATCAGAGATGTAGAATGCAAATATTTTCTCCCATTCTGTAGGTTGTCTATTTGCTATAATGATAGTTTCCTTGGCCATGCAAAAGCTTTTTAATTTGATCAGATCCCACTTATTTATTTTTGATGCTACAGACTATTGCCTTTGGGGTC
>NW_012148322.1:14010-14489 GCF_000956105.1 Propithecus coquereli
TATAATTAATTGGTTGTAGTGCTATAGATATGAGATTATGAGCAGAGCAACATAAAGGATCGCTTTTATTGAGTAATCATAATCTGTGACTTCTTTCCAACTCTGTTTAGTGGGTGAACAAGATATTTTTTGTTATATTAGACCAACAAAGGGGGTGATTGAGCATTTAAACTTCAGGGACTATTCTTGGAGAACGTTATACACTGCTTTAAGATCCTTAATGACTTCAGTGAAAATGGCATAATTTTCCTTTCCAGTTTGAAAATTGTTTTTTTAAAAAAATGCTTACCATCATCCAAAATATATAATTTAAAAGGATTCCCCATGGATACTCTGAAGAAGAGCTATGGCTTTCTCTCAGGGACAACTCCAGATAATAGAAGGTAAAGCCAGGCCAACCTACATGATTGTACTTGCTGAGACCTGTCTGTGGCATTCCTGTCCAGAGCAATCAGGGCCAGTTCTACAGGGACCCACAA
>NW_012148323.1:0-293 GCF_000956105.1 Propithecus coquereli
TTAAATGCTTTCTCTCAAGTGCCAACAATCTTAAGAATATGGCAATAAAGCAAACAAATACAGTTAATGTGGTACTAGAAAAAGCTTGGAATAAAGACTCTTTGACTCTTACCTTAGGAATCTGATTTCTAAGACTATGTGCTATTTAAGAATAAACTAGTGCCTGAGGACAAACCATTCCAAGGATCCATATTTAGTCAGTCTGTCTCTGGCAGAGGCACCAAATTGGAGGGTGCTGCTTGTAATTGTGTCTGTGTCTCTGAATGGAAGATTGTCCTCTGTGACATCTGATA
>NW_012148323.1:5276-5716 GCF_000956105.1 Propithecus coquereli
GTGAAGGGGGACATAGGAGCAAACTAGTCCAGTGAGCTTAGAGTGTGTAGCAGAAGTAGACTGGACATTCGGCTCCTCCCGAGAGCAGCCACTGCAGAGAGGGATATACAGGGGTGTGCGGCTTGCACTGTCTGTAGGGAGCAATCTCACTGTTCAGAAAAAGCATTGACTTTTTGCAGTATCGATACCAGAGGGAAATTTCACTAATGTGTCCTTGTAAACCATTTTTTTTTTTCCAGGAAGCAGCTTCATGGCCTGTTTTTTATTCTGGCCCTCAACAAAGGCCACTGGCATCCCGTCACAGCACAATTGGGTAGGGGCAGTTCCGCAAGGCACCAGTTGAAAGGCATTTCATTGGGGATCGATAGAGGAATGTTCGCACAGCATGTCCTTCAGTCAATCCCCCATTAATACTATGTCTCTAGGCCAAGCTTTAGAAA
>NW_012148323.1:5766-6099 GCF_000956105.1 Propithecus coquereli
TGAAAAGCTATTTATTCTTTTCAGAAATAATCTGAGGTCATTCCCCAGACATTCTGTTCAAATGTTTATATGCCAGGCAAACTGTTAAACTTTGAATACAGCCATGTACCACATAATGATTTTTTGGTCAACAATAGAATGCATACAATGGTGGTCCCATAGATTAAAATACTGTATTTTTACTGTACCTTTTCTAAGTTTAGATACATAATTATTCACTGTTGTGTTAAAATTGCCCACAGTAACATGCTGTACACGCCTAGGAGCAATAAGCCACACCATATAGCCTAGGTGTGTAGTTGGCTATACCATCTAGGTTTGTGTAAGTATACT
>NW_012148323.1:6149-6584 GCF_000956105.1 Propithecus coquereli
TCCCCGTGGGGGCCTCGGGTGGAGCTATGCAGTTAAGTGCAAAACCCTATACTTTAAAAAACACTGAGCTGGGGAGAAGCATTGACATCCTCTTGCGAAAGATGAAGAGGAGGATGAGTGGGAGTACCTGTGGGGGAAGGCCAACATACTCCTTCAAGAGTCATTTGGGGTTAGAGAGCAGAAATAGCTTCTGTTTGTGTTGTTTCTTACAGCTTTAACTTAGCAGAGATGTTCTAAAGGGATAAAGGATGACTTAGAAAAAGACGCCCTATGAGTCAAAGTCAATGACTGCTGTCTTACACACAATCTACTTCCAGCGTTTTAAAGATTCGATGTTGAAATGTAAATGGTTACTGAGATACTTTAAGAAGTACTTACAGGGCCGGCGCGGTGGCTCACGCCTGTAATCCTAGCTCTCTGGGAGGCCGAGGCGGG
>NW_012148323.1:6634-7708 GCF_000956105.1 Propithecus coquereli
GTAGTTGGCTATACCATCTAGGTTTGTGTAAGTATACTCTATAACGTTCACATAATGATAAAATCACCTAATGAGGCATTTTTCATATTGTATCCTCACTGTTAAGTGACATATGACTGTATCTAACAGCTAATGGACAGTGGGTTACAAATTGGGAGTCAGGTGACCTGAGCATAAATTTAAATGCTCCCAATTAATTTTTTTTCTTTTTCTTTTCTTTTATTTTTTTGAGACAGAGTCTCACTCTGTTGCCCAGGCTAGAGTGCCATGCCGTGATGTCAGCCTAGCTCACAGCAACTTCAAATCCGTGGGTTCAAGCAATGTTTCCGCCTCAGCCTCCTGAGTGACTAGGACTATAGGCACGTACCACCACGCCTGGCTAATTTTTCCTATGTTTAGTAGAGACGGCATCTTGCTCTTGCTCAGGCTGGTCTCGAACCTCTGACTTCAAGCAATCCTCCTTCCTTGGCCTCCCAGAGTGCTAGGATTACAGACATGAGCCACCATGCTCAGCCTTAAATGTTCCTAATTTATAACCCATTTTCCATAGTCTGTACCCAAAGTCCTGGACCAAGCTGATCCAAAAACGGTTGTTACCCTGACACTTGCTTGTATCCACCCTAAGCCCAGGAGAGATCAAAGCATGGGGGATGCAGCCATCCCATCACAGACATGTTTTTACCTTCCCAGCATCTATTTCTTTCTTCTAATAACAGCACCCCAACTCTTGCCAGGGGAACCCTCCCACTTTTGTCCCAGTGATTTGGATGGGGGTCCCAGTTGGGCAGGGACCTAGACCTGGCTAAACAGAGTACCATTCACTCTTTTCAACAGTGTTTGGTTCATGGATGGGCACATGACCTAAGCCAGACCAATGAACTATAATTCTGGGACTTCTTCTGAAACAATCAGGAAAGAGACTTTATCTTTCCACTAGAGTTGCTAAACCATACAGTGTTCCCCCGGCATTACAAGTTCCACTGCATAGATAAGGCCTACTGAGTGTGTAGCCAACCACAGGAAGGGGGAACAGAGGAACAGGGGTGAGAAAGGGGACGGTGGTGAGAAGAAATA
>NW_012148323.1:10390-10609 GCF_000956105.1 Propithecus coquereli
AAATATAACAAGCACACCAAACTACAAGATTTTGTGAACACTGATGATTAAGATGATTTTAAATGTGGTATGTATATAACTTGATTTGTTTTAAATAAGTTTGTTTAATATTTAAAATGCAGTGAGTTAATATAAAGAAATACATTAGGCACACAGTTTTACACATTGTTCTTGTATATGGCAAAGAAAAATATGACTCAAGATTGGAAATAGGTTTAC
>NW_012148324.1:0-732 GCF_000956105.1 Propithecus coquereli
GGAAAGTAAAGAAAGGAAAAGCAATATTAGAGAGAGAGATTAGAGAGATGCAAATATGGCAATAATGATTTAAAATTATAGGCCATCCTTTAAATAATTAGATAGATGTCCTGTATTTATTTATAGATATAAATAATGATCCAACAGTTTAAAAAATCCATGCACAAAAAACTGATAATTTTTTTAGTTATCTTTTACCATTTCTTCAAAACATAGGAAACTGAAAATGAAGAGAAATAAATAAAAGAGGGAAAGGAAGAGGAAGGAAAGAAATATCCATAATGTACTTTGTTTTAAGATATAAATTATATATTAATAGAAAAATCAGTCAAAAATAGCATGAGAAAGAAAAAGAAATTAAATTTTATTTAACTTAAGTCCAATAGCATTAAAGAAAATATCAGCACACCAAATAATAAGTACGTTTTTTCTCAAAATGCAAAAAAGTATTAAAGTGAGAAAATCTATTAATATGTTGCAACATGAGGCAGGGACTGCAAGCTATTTCCTGGTATCCATCTGCTTCTTCTTGCATATGACTAAACACAACCTACTGGAGTGTTAGACCTACCCTTATTACTACATGTGGCCATGTGAATTAATTCTACATTTTATCTTCAGGATATTGAATGAAGAGTTTAGAATTTATATATTTATTTAGTTGAATACAGAATACCATATAATTTCCCCATTTTACCTATGAATGTGGTTGTTCAGTAGGGCATGCATAGT
>NW_012148324.1:2495-2988 GCF_000956105.1 Propithecus coquereli
GTCTCGCTCTTGCTCAGGCTGGTCTCGAACTCCTGACCTTGAGCGATCCACCCACCTCGGCCTCCCAGAGTGCTGGGATTACAGGCGTGAGCCACCGCGCCCAGCCTCTTTGTTTTCTTTATGGGCCAATTGATCATTATGCCTTATCTTTATGGAGTGGCAAAGCATATTTATTTTGAGTAAATGTGCTGAGGTAATTCTCAAATCTCTGAAGTCCCCTTAAGAATCACCTTTCTAGACACATTCTATTAATCTCCAATCTCCTTCTCCCAATCCTCAACTGGTTATGATCTGTGATTGATCTTTGCCAAGCAGTGAACATAGGAATGCATTTTTGTTAGTTCAACTAATTATATACTTGCTTTTCCAGGTATTGTAAGCTACTATAAAGTTTCACAGAATTTAAATATACTTTCTAAATATAAATTTTCAAACTTTCAAATTTGTGTAAAATAGTAAAAATAATATGTCTAAAAGACACATTGATTTGGAA
>NW_012148324.1:3392-4034 GCF_000956105.1 Propithecus coquereli
AGCATATGAGGAACATGCCACTGCTATACATGAACATAAGCGAGTAAGAAGAATTGAATAAAATTTTATGTTGCAGAAGGTTAATTGGGAGTTGACATGACCATATTACATCCTCGGAAGTCTCCAACACAAACCGAGTTTGCATTCATTCACAGGCTGTTTTTCATGAAACGCCACCAGGTGCTCCAAAGCCTGGGGTAGGAATGTGGCCTGAAAAGAGTCTCCCTCAGTGTTGCACATGTGCTAAGGGAATCGCATGGTGATCTAGATGAACCAAACTCAATATAAATAAGATGTTAGAACTATCAGACAATTGATTGAAAACTACAATTAGAAAGATAAAGGAAATAATGAAAAAAAAACAGACATTGAAAGATAGAGAAATTCAGTGGCAATAGGCAAACTATAAGAGAGCATAAAATGGGATTTTTAGGAATAAAATACCACACACATACTGTAACAAAAATGACTCTTACAACAGCTTATTAGTATACTCAATATAGCTAAAGAAAAATCAGTGAATTTGAGAATAGGAAAATATGTAAAAATAATTTATTAAAAGTAGAAAAAGAAGAAAAAGAAAGAGCAAACAAAACAAAATTTTGAAAAATTAGAGCATTCTGGAGCTATGGAAAAATATCA
>NW_012148324.1:8091-8450 GCF_000956105.1 Propithecus coquereli
GTTTGCATATAGATGAAACCAGATTGTTTAAGAAAGGTGCCTGTTAAACCTTCATTTTAAAAAATAAAATAGCCTAACTAGTATTTAAGTCTATGAAAGTTAGGTTTATGGCTTGGAGTAAGTGGGAGATTGAAAATCGGAAGCACAGCTTGTTTATTACACAAAAATCCATATGTTTAAAGGTCTTTTTTATTTGCTTTAGCCTCATAGAAAATTTAAGTTGTGTAAGAATATATGAGATGGAACAATTGTGAAAAAGGAATTTATGTCAAACTAGTTACTTCCTAGGAGAATGATATTAAATTGTTTATTAAGTTGTTCCAATTTGCCATTATTTGTTTAACTTTGAATATTTTTCT
>NW_012148324.1:11717-12030 GCF_000956105.1 Propithecus coquereli
TATAGATGAAACCAGATTGTTTAAGAAAGGTGCCTGTTAAACCTTCATTTTAAAAAATAAAATAGCCTAACTAGTATTTAAGTCTATGGAAGTTAGGTTTATGGCTTGGAGTAAGTGGGAGATTGCAAATTGGAAGCACAGCTTGTTTATTACACAAAAGTCCATATGTTTAAAGGTCTTTTTTATTTGCTTTAGCCTCATAGAAAACTTAAGTTGTGTAAGAATATATGAAATGGAACAATTGTGAAAAAGGAATTTATGTCAAACTAGTTACTTCCTAGGAGAATGATATTAAATTGTTTATTATAAAGTT
>NW_012148324.1:12080-13242 GCF_000956105.1 Propithecus coquereli
AGAAATAAGGTCTTTGAAATGTTCTGACATAATTGTGGGACTCTATACGGCCACATGCAGGCCCACAGTTAGGTTCATGTTCAGGAAAGACCTGAGAGAGCCCTATGCTCACACCTTTGGCTGATTTTCAGGTTATGCATGAATAGAAAGCAAATGATAAAGCAGAATTATAAACTGCCAGTTGAGTATGGAAGGTGTAGCACGACAAAAACAGAGTCAATGGGCAAAGTCTACTGTTCATTAGTTTTTGTTTTTCATTAGGCATTTAAGGAAATCTATTTCCAATGACTAATCACTAAGCTAATGAACAGAGACTTCAGGGGTCAAACACAACAAAAAATACAGACTTTACATAAACGATGGGATTAAGACCACTGGAACTTAGGGATGCTATGTTTGAGGCTGTGAGAGGAGAGGAGGTGAAGGGATTGCCTGAGCAGAAGCCTGAAATAAGGGCAGATGTTAATTGCCTAGTTGGGGGACATATATCAGCGATCTGGGAGTAAAGCGAAGTATGCTCCAACCTCAGAGCCTGAGGGGGTCTCATGCCTGAAAAGCCGCGGAACGGCCTGACATGAAAACTTCTCATGGCTGTAGAGTCAGATTGCGATATGTCAGCCCGGGAGAAGGGTTTTAAGGTTTCCATTGTTAGAACAGTGGACCAAGCTCTTCTCTCCCTTTCTCTCAATAATGCCTCAGTTAATGTAAAGCCAGTATCCCAGTGGAAAGCATGTAGTTTCTTTGTTTCTTAAGCAAATGTGTCACAGCTACTGAAGTTAGAGATTGATATCCATGTACATAGATTGAGCCTGGGATAAAATTAGTTAGTTTACCTTGATCGAAAGGGTTGGACCTACTGAAGAATTATGTGTTTTTCACTTCTAGAAAGGAGAAGGAAATTAGCTAGGACATCTCGTGATTTTGGGGGGAGCCCCGAGACCTTTGATAATTGTATCCCATGATTTTTTCACATGAGATCATTGTATTTTGCAGCATGCCAAAGAAAATAAAAAGCAAGTGCTGGGTTTTAGTCATCGCCACCTTGGCACCAGCGTGCTGGTGGTTTCCTGATTTCCCCGCTTTCTTAAATATTATTTCTGTGTCTATGTCTTTGTTTCTTTCATCTCTTGGAACATATTCTGCCAGGGGACCCTATCTTTAT
>NW_012148325.1:0-875 GCF_000956105.1 Propithecus coquereli
CTGACTATTGGCTGTTTTAAATGACTTTTCTTTATCCCTTTTATTTTTAAACAAAATCTCTACTTATGTCTCAATAGCTTGTGCACATACCACTTTCTCTTGTAAAACCTTTCTTTATTTCTCCCGGCAGAATTCATCACACTTTATTCTAGACACCCATACTAGTTCATTCATTCATTCTGCAATCACTTATTGAAATCTACACTACGTCAGGTATTGTACTTATTCTGAGTACAGATATAAAAAAATTTTCTGCTTTCTTAGACCATTGAAAAAGAGAAATAAATAAATAGTTATTATAGTGCTGTGGAAAGAGGATGGGGACATTCAATTTGGGCAAAGTCTTAAAGGATGAATGATGATTTCTCAGTCGAAGGGGGCAGAATGGACATTTCTGGTAGAAAGGAAGCAGTCTGAGCAGAGGCAGGTCTCTTTAGGAGAATTACGTGTAGCTAGGAAAGGCTAGGGCACCATAAACATGGAAGGGAGGGCTAACAAGGTGGCTGGAAAGGAAAACAAAGCCATGCTGAGTCACTGGGAGGGAAGCCATTGAAGGTTTATCCCTGAGGCAGTGATATGATCACATTCTCGTATCATCTTGCTATGAAAAAGCTAAGTGTAAAATAAAGTAATAATAAATTACCTAAAGGGAAAGAAAAAATATTGGATAAGCAAGTAAAATCTAAAAGTAATATTTGTAACAAATAAAATACATGGATTAATATTCTTAATAGATAAGTAGTTCTTAAAATCAGTTAAGAAAAGCACTGGCATTCCAATAGTGGGCAATGGATGCATATTTTTTTTGCTTTTATTATTTATTTTTAATTGAGACATATTAATTGTACATATTTATGGGGCACAGTGTGAGATTT
>NW_012148325.1:2204-2934 GCF_000956105.1 Propithecus coquereli
TTTAATTTCCTCTGTATCTATTTTTGTACTTTCCAAATTATCTAAAATGATCATATGTTACTTTAAAGTTCTTTGTTAATGACAAAGATAATAATTTATAAAAACATTCTGGTAATAATGTGGATAAATTTGAGGAGTCTCAAATGACGGAGTGAGTAATTTTGCAAAATAATCAGTATACGAAAAGAGGCAGTGACTATAGATGAAGTGACTAAGATGAAGAAAGAACCAAACTAAAGAAATGTTTAGAAAGGAAAGAGGACATGCAATTCTGGCATTGTATATATGAATTTGGAGGCTGGGGAAAAGGTCATGGATTTATCAACACTGTTGGTTCCTCAATTATTTTGTAATGATCTGCCTGTATAGGAGACACATCAAGATTCCAGGTCATTTCCAGGAATATGATTAGGAATTAAGTGATCAAAGAAACACAGAGCAGATGTGATCAGTGTTTTCTATGAGATGATAATAGATGTTATAAGAGGAAGGATTTCCCTGGAAAGAAAATTTGTGAAACACTAGGTTAACAAATTTATGTATTTATGGTATAACGTTTCTCAGAGTCTTCAATATGCTCAAGTGTATTATGAATCATTAACAGTGGCATATATTGTTCAGCATTTCCCAAAATTGTTCAACAATGGCCCACTTTTTTCATAATATCTCTGGGACAAGTGTTCTATATTACCAATTGAACATCACAGATTAAGCATTTGCAAAAATATTT
>NW_012148325.1:6140-7367 GCF_000956105.1 Propithecus coquereli
AACATATTCATATGCTTCAGTGTTAATAACCCAATTTTTAAATCCATAGAGCTAGGCTTGCAGAATAGAACTAAAATGAATTCCCTTAAAAATATCATCTAGGAGGACATTTGAGAGATCAGGAAGGGTGACTTACTTCTCAGAAGACTAGAGAGATGGGCCAATACCGTACCTGTTTTCAAAAATGTGAGAAGCCTAGATTCCAGAAATTAGCCACTAGCAAGTTTTATTTCTATCCTTGCAAGAAATAATAGAATTTAAGTACAGCTGGGTTACATGAAAGAAGGAATGCCGTGGGGCTCTGAGTAAGTCATTCTCTCATCTCTGCCTCTTTCCATGCCTCCGTTCCCTTCTTTTCACCTGTGTTTATTTCCTAGCGCTGCCATAACGAATTACCACAAACTAGGCAGCTTAAAACACCAACATTTTTTTGGCTCACAGAAGTCTGAAGTGAAGTTGTTGGAATGTTTGGCTCCTTTTGGAGGTTCTGAAGGAAAGCCTATCCCATGCCTCTCTCCTAGCTTGTGGTGGTTGTCGGCCATCCTTGGCACTCCTTGATTTACAGATGTATCACTCCAATCTGTAAATAATTCAGTATGAATTTGTAAGAGATGAGGCCTCTTTCTAAAAATCCTCAACAAAATACTATCATAACACTTAAAAGTAACAAATTCCTTAGAATCGTTTAATGACCAATCATTACTTTTTTTTCAATTGGTTTATTTGAATCAGGATCCAAATTAAGGTCCGCATATTGATTTGGTTGATATTTCTCTTAAGTTTCCTTTAATCTGTGAAAGCTCCGCTCTCCCTTTTTTTCCTTGCTATTTATTTGTTAAAGAGATGTGGCCATTGGTCCTGTAGCATATGCCCACATTCTGAATTTTGTCCTGGTGTCTTTTGTTATGTTCCTCTGTGAAATAGTAACTGGATATTTTAGCAACAGCAGGTGCTGGGTATTTCCTATTGCATCACATGGGGAGGCAAACAGTGGCTGTCTCATTTTTTGTGACAGAAGATTCAGGTATTGTCACCCTGACCTATCAGTTATAAAGTTCTTCATCAGCCTTTCATCTAACGGTTTTAATTGTCATTCATGATGGTTATGTAGGTCCATTATTTCATTAGGGATTGAAAAATGGTGATATTCTAATTCTAGCATTGCTTTTTCATTTGTAGGTCTTCTATTATGAAAAGGACTTTCCCTTATCAACTATCTAATTGTCC
>NW_012148325.1:9267-9573 GCF_000956105.1 Propithecus coquereli
ACTATGGAGCTGAGAGAAAACAGGCACTCTTTTGCATTGCCGGTGGAAGTGCAAAATGGTATAATATATAGAGGGAATCTGGCAACATTTAACAATTAAGGTACATATCTCATTGACTCAGCAATTTTGTTTCCAGGAATCTATTCCACCAATGCACAAGCATGAAAAACATATGTACAAATTTTCACATCATGACATTATTTGGAAATAACTTCAAGTTCAGCAAAGGAATAGGTTTAATAAACAATCCACAGAATGAAACACTTACTATGCATCTGTCAAAAAAATGAACATATGCTCTCCAGG
>NW_012148325.1:12598-13005 GCF_000956105.1 Propithecus coquereli
GAATTTTTCATCATTTCTAAGAGATAAGCAATGGCATCCTGGAGTAAGGTAAACAAGCAGAGTAGACTACTCTGTGGCACTAGTAAATATTCTGTGTGTTTATTCTCCATGAGTTTAAAACCGTCCAAACACCAAAACCAAGATCCATAAAGAACACATGGTGAATTAGATGTCAGTAAAATTCCAAGCTGTTCTTCTAAGGCTCTGCTAAGAGGATGGAAAGACAAGCCCTAGACTGAGAGACACAATTTGCGAATCATGTATCTAATAAAGGACTTGATCCACAATATATTAAGAAACCCCCTAAAAACACAAATGTCTACCAAAAGGTGAAAGAATAAACAAACTGTGGGTTCTCCACACAGTAGAATACTACTCAGTCATAAAACGGAATAAACTATTCATAC
>NW_012148325.1:15451-16697 GCF_000956105.1 Propithecus coquereli
TTTTGATATAATCATGTACTATTCATGATCTATTTATTGCATTTTCCTTCTCTTCCTTTCCACCATTCCTTCTCTTTGGCCATAAGTATGCTCATTTGTCTCTTATCATTAAAAAGAACAACTCTTCCAAGCCCAATACTGCCTCAACCTGCCATATTTCCTTGCCTTCCATTCACTACTCTATTTTGAACCAAGGAATCTCCCTTCGTTTCCTTCACTTCCTGATGGTTCACTCATTCCTTGCAATTATCATCTTTCTCTTTCTATTCAGATGAAACTGCTTTCTTGAAGGCCACATGTAATTTACTAATTTGCAATACAATGGCTTTTTTCTTTTCTCCACATACATACACGTACATTTTTTTTTCAATTTCTGCAGATTAAAGACATCTTCCTAAAGCCTATCCTTGACTTAGAAGTCTTCAATGAGTCTCCACTGACTACTGAATTGAGCTCAACTTCAGTGGCCTCATATTTAAGGTTTTCACCTTATCATAAATAGCTCCTGTAACAACTACATGCACCTTATGTTCCAAACAACTTGGTCCAGCAGCTATTGTTTTTTGTACATATTCAGTGTTTTCTGCCACAACATCTTTTAAGGGTTCTGGGTAATGCTTCTATCTAGAATGACCACACCCACAAATCATTAAGCCTTCTATAATGTCCTCAGTGGAACACCCCTTTTTAATGTAATAAATTGGTTTATTTTGAGGAGTTTAAAAAAATAGTAAAGAACAACCTTCAAGTAACCACAACTTTATTTGCAGCAGGGACTAAAAAGCACATGCCACCACACTCAGCTGATTTTTTTACTTTTTGTAGAGACGGGGTCTTGTTATTGCCCAGGCTGGTCTTGAACTCCTGGGCTCAAGTGATCCTCCCACTTTGGCCTCCCAAAGTGCTGGGATTACAAGTGTGCGCCACTATGCCCAGATTTGTTTTCATTTTTAATTCAAATTTTACACTAAAAAATTAAAACATCACAAGAGGATTAAAGCCTTCTTTGTTCTCTTATGCAGCCCGGCATGTTTGGACACAGCCACAATCACAAATTTGGTGTGTATTCTCCCAGTTCATGCATTTAAGCTTCTACGGAACATTTATATATTTAGAAAACCATAGTGTCATTTCCTGTTTAATTTAATATCTGGTAAAAAATATAATCCATAACTCTAAAATTTGTTTTGTTTCTCTCATTTCAAGTTCTATTTGTTTTGAGACCAATACATTTATTTTAAGTAAT
>NW_012148326.1:0-710 GCF_000956105.1 Propithecus coquereli
TATAATTTCATTTTTCACATTTATGTCTTTAATTTATCATGAATTCATTTTGTGTGGTGTGAAACAATTTTTTTCTATCTGGATAGCTTGACATTCAAAAGAAAATCTTACCGTCGTATTTCAGCAATTTTTTTCTGTAAAAGCATTCATAATTTTTGAAAATACTGTTACTGAAGCTTCCTGGTTCATCACCTGCTATCTCTTTCCAGAGAGCTATCCACTAATTTGAAATATAACTTATCTCATATGACGTGTTTCTGTGTATATATGGGCCTAATCTATGTTCTAAATGCTATTCTATTTATCAATTTATCTACCTCAGAGCTAATATCACTTTGAATATTTTAGCTCTAAAGGAGATTTTGACAAATGATTGAATAATTTCCCTCGCTTTCTTTTTTGTCTTTAAAATTATCTTACTCTTACCAAGTCTCTCTTTTTTAATTTATGTTTTAGAATTCTTGTCAAATTTTGTTTTTAAAAAGCAAGATCAGCATTTTTATAGGAATCCTGTCAAATGTATGAGTTAATTTTCAGAAAATTGCATTTTAATTATTAATTCTATCTTTTTGTATTTATCTTCTGTCTAGAAACCTTCCTAAACTCTATTAATTATAATCCTTTAAGTGTACATCCTTCACTTCTCTTCTATTTCATATTTGGTCAACCGTATCTCTGGTGAATATTGAGAACTTCCAAAGTTTCTTTTA
>NW_012148326.1:11037-12142 GCF_000956105.1 Propithecus coquereli
ACTAAAATCAGTCATTCTTATTTTGGTTTTTAAATAAATTCCTATTTTTAAAAGAATCTGTAGAAGACAAGAATTCACCAAGTTTAAAAAAATGAAAACAGTTATTCTTTTTTTAAGTGAAAAATATATCAAGACCACCCCTAACTGCTTTTGAAACATAGCTACAGAGTCTTAGAGAGAATCGAATATTAACTTGGATACAAAGAAACCAAAACTCCATTATATTATATTGTTGCCTAGATTCATGATATTAAATAAAGGGAAAGAAATATGATCTGAAAGAAGAAAGGCCAAAAAGAATTTGTTTTCTACTTAAGTTAGGGAAAATATTTAGAGAAAGAGATTTAATAAGCCTTATAAAACTTGTGAAGGCAATATTTTTTTAATATTTTGACTCAAAGTCAAGTAAGCAAGTAATATTAATCAAGAAATAAACAATACCCTCTAATGTATAATTAGCAATCATATGTGAGCCATGGAATAAAAGCCTCATGAAAATTAAATAAAGGATCAGTTTATGGAAAAGAAAAAGTATTCATTATAATAATATTAAAAATTGTTGCTATATTATGCTATTGAAGTTAATGAAAACCAACAACGTATACTGAGGGTTGGGTGAATCCTTTCTGACTATCATCCTTGTTTTGTAAGGTTTGGAGACATCTTTATGTTCTTAGGAGTGACAAATCTAAGAGATAATTTATTTAAATTATTTATAACCTTAAAATAGACATAGAATGTGAGACACAAAAAAGCATTTAAGAGTCAGAATCCCTAGGTTTTCATCAATGCACTTAATGGCTCATAAACTCTGAACCATCAGAACAGCCTAATGTTTCTTTAATTATATAATAATACTTCAACAGTGCATTTTCTTTATATATTCAGGTTTACCTTAGTGTGTTAGATTTACTTCTGTGTAATTTTTCCTCAACTGTCAAAATGTTTATAGTAGTTCAGGATTCAGAATAGATCATATGTTAGGCCACAAAACAAGCCTTAACAAATTTAAGAAGA
Organism: Propithecus coquereli; assembly: GCF_000956105.1. Lineage (NCBI taxonomy): Eukaryota > Metazoa > Chordata > Mammalia > Primates > Indriidae > Propithecus > Propithecus coquereli. Next base: position 12,055 of record NW_012148326.1, read on the forward strand.
TTGAAATCATATCAAGTTTCTTTTCTGACCATAATGGTATGAAACTAAAAATCAATAATAGAAGACATTTTGGAAAATTAATGAACAC
>NW_012148326.1:15032-15348 GCF_000956105.1 Propithecus coquereli
AATATATAAGAAACTCACACAACTCAATACCAAGAAAACTAATAACCCAGTTACAAAATGGGAAAAGGATCTGAATAGACATTGCTCAAAAAATACATACAAATTGCTAACAGGTATATGAAAAATTGCTCAAAATTTCTAATCATCAAAGAAACGCAAAATAAAATCACAATGAGACATCTCACACATACCTGTTAGAATGACTGCTATCGAAAAGAACAAAGATAAGTGTTACAGGCCGGGTGCGGTGGCTCACGCCTGTAATCCTAGCACTCTGGGAGGCCGAGGCGGGCACATTGTTTGAGCTCAGGAGTTC
>NW_012148326.1:16888-18198 GCF_000956105.1 Propithecus coquereli
TGACACATCAAGGACTGTGAAGTTGTATCATTTATTAGAACTGAAAATAGAAATTCCAACATATTATCAAAGCTATATTTTTCCTGAAGAAGATACTTGACTGCTTTCAGCTGTATGTCTCATCAACTTCTTAGCCGTACTGTGAACAGTGTTTGGAGATGTCCTTCTTTGCCATCAGTGGGTGGCACAGCACTACAGCAAAGGCAGACTTTTGGACTAGGAGGCAAAGGGCAGCCAGTTAAAGCACTACGTAAACATGGCAGATAATAATAGTACTTGAAGAAGGCATAGGATAATTCCAGAACTTTCAAATACCTTTTTTATGTAAATGTAGAAGGTAAATATAAATGGGAAGGAAAGGAATTGGCCAATTTCTTGGTTGACAATGCTTTTAAGATTTTTATTACATTCCTTCCTTGCCCTTGTGTTGTCTAATCTCCTAAACAGAAAATTTGTTTGAAAATGGCTTTGATTGTCAATCCAAGAGCTTTGATGTAAACTAAAAATTTTCCACTGGCTTCAATTCCTGATCAAAGAGGCAGCACCTATTTTGTAATTTATGAAAGGCAATGCCAAGAGCCCATATTGTGACTAAGTATAATTTCCCAATAAAAGAAACCAGGACTCCCTCAGAGAAAGGGTTGATTTCAGTCCTGGGGCAGGAAATATGCAAGATGAGATCATATTCACACCAGAAAGCAAGGGGTTATGCACAAAGCGCTCATATAAAGAGGCTCTCACTGACTACAAAAGGGAAAATTAGATCATCAATAAAAATAATCACCAGACGACTTGCACTGCATGAAATATGCTTAGATTCGTGGGTTCACAGTGTTACTAAGACATTCACTAATAGTTCACTGTGAGACCATGTCAGTGAACTGATCCATTAATTTCAAAATTGAAAACTGAAAGAATCAAACATATTTGAATGGCTGCTAATGTTGCAAAAAAGGAGACAAACCAGATCTGTGTCTCCAGGTAGTAGAAGATAACATTACTTATAAAGTAATCTTTTTTTAAAAATGAAGAAATTTAAAACTGAGCATGAATTTAATGCATTCTACAAAATCCAGACTGTGGGCAATTGCAAAGGACGTACTATGTTTCTTTAACAGATAAATTTTGGGAGGCTTTGGGGAATGAGATACAGGACATGCCACTGGATTAAAAGAGATTAAATCGCTGTATGTGAACCTTTTAGGCTTGTGCAGACTACATGATTTAACACAGGTCAAGATGCCTTACACTGTTCCTGGCACGTAAGAGTGCTCCACAGTTATTACTTCTTCAGAGAGAAGAAAGAAAAC
>NW_012148326.1:18248-18735 GCF_000956105.1 Propithecus coquereli
CAAAGAGGCAGCACCTATTTTGTAATTTATGAAAGGCAATGCCAAGAGCCCATATTGTGACTAAGTATAATTTCCCAATAAAAGAAACCAGGACTCCCTCAGAGAAAGGGTTGATTTCAGTCCTGGGGCAGGAAATATGCAAGATGAGATCATATTCACACCAGAAAGCAAGGGGTTATGCACAAAGCGCTCATATAAAGAGGCTCTCACTGACTACAAAAGGGAAAATTAGATCATCAATAAAAATAATCACCAGACGACTTGCACTGCATGAAATATGCTTAGATTCGTGGGTTCACAGTGTTACTAAGACATTCACTAATAGTTCACTGTGAGACCATGTCAGTGAACTGATCCATTAATTTCAAAATTGAAAACTGAAAGAATCAAACATATTTGAATGGCTGCTAATGTTGCAAAAAAGGAGACAAACCAGATCTGTGTCTCCAGGTAGTAGAAGATAACATTACTTATAAAGTAATCTTTT
>NW_012148327.1:0-408 GCF_000956105.1 Propithecus coquereli
CTCTGGCTGGTCTCAAACTCCTGTCCTTGAGCGATCCACCCGCCTCGGCCTCCCAGAGTGCTAGGATTACAGGCGTGAGCCACCGTGCCTGGCCAAGAACACAAAGTTTTAAGCATGAGATTATTTCTACGGATATTTAATTTCATGTTATTTGTGATGAAACACCCAGGTGATAGACCTAATCAGTACAGAATGTGTGCAGTGTGGTTGCTCTGGGGACGTTTCTGCAGTGGGCAGACAGGAGCACACTGGCCATGTGTAGTGGGGATGAGCACAGTGTCTGAAGCCACTCACTGAATGTCGCTTCGTGCATGAGAAGAAGTTTACTCAGGTATTTGCCTAATAATTAGATTTGCTGCATAGCTGCTAACATCTCAAATCTACTAGAAAACACCGAATTACCTCCTG
>NW_012148327.1:458-1792 GCF_000956105.1 Propithecus coquereli
AACGATCCACCCGCCTCGGCCTCCCAGAGTGCTAGGATTACAGGCTTGAGCCACCGCGCCTGGCCAAGAACACAAAGTTTTAAGCATGAGATTATTTCTATGGATATTTAATTTCATGTTATTTGTGATGAAACACCCATGTGATAGACCTAATCAGTCCAGAATGTGTGCAGTGTGGTTGCGCTGGGGGCGTTTCTGTAGTGGACAGACGGGAGGGAGCACACTGGCCCACTGGTAGTGGGCATGAGCACAGTGTCTGAAGCCACTCACTGAATGTCGCTTCGTGCACGAGAAGAAGTTTACTCAGGTATTTGCCTAATAATTAGATTTGCTGCATAGCTGCTAACATCTCAAATCTACTAGAAAACACCGAATTACCTCCTGAATTAGTTGTCAGTTAAAAGCTCTATAAACAATGTCACAATCTCTTCTTCACCCCCTTGTTCTTTAAACAAGGTATGGTCAGTGGTACCTCTATGTCTGTCCCTACCTATGCATCTGTCTGTCCACCCACCATCTAACATCCACCCACCCACATGTCTAGATATCCAGGTATTTTACTAAATTGACGAACATAAAATGCTGTTTCATTATAGTTAGTAGAACTCTTTAACAAAGTATATAACACATAAACAGCAAAGTGCATAGCCCATAAAACTCAGCGCGTTATCTCAAAGTGAACACACCTGTGTAATCACTACCCAATCAGGGAAAATAAAATCAAATTACCATCCTGCGAATTCCTTCCTAAGCCTTCCCTCTCCATACTACCCCTCCCTCCGCTATCAACCTGGCAACCCAAAAAAAAATTTTGCCTCCTTTGAAAGGCAAAAAAAGGGGAAAAGAAAGTTCCGGCCGGCCTCCTTCCCCCAACCCCGCTGAAGGGCCTCCCCCGGGTGGTGTTGGTTGCAACCACAGTCCGTAGGAGTTTATCGCGTTCTAAGTTTCCAACGACCGTCCCACAGCGTTTGTCCGTTCCACTAATCAATCCCATTTACACCGATATCAACCCGGGCTTCTGCAAAGAATGGCGCTAGGAGTCATCTTTTACCTGCCTTCCGGTGAGCACGTGTGTGGTTCTCTCAGACACATCCCTGGGAACGGAGCCGTGGGTACCAGGTGCGCGGGCATCGACTCCAGCAGACAAGGCCACGGAGGCCGCGCGCGTTTTCACCCCCATCAGCAGTGCACGAAAGTTGCCTTGGACAACGCTTCGCGTTGATAGTTCCAAAATTTCAGCTATTCTGGTGGGTGTGTAGTAGTGCTATCTTTTCCTAGTCAGGTTTTTCTTTTTTAGGAATAATTACAGTAAAAATCACCCTTTGCAGTGTACA
>NW_012148327.1:3507-4036 GCF_000956105.1 Propithecus coquereli
TTATTTAGAAGTATGTTAGTTTCCAAATATTTGGGTATTTTCTAGATATATTTCTGTTATTGATTTCTAATTTAATTTTATTTTGGTCAGAGAATACATTTTTTATAATTTGAATTCTTTGATATTTATTGAGACTTATTTTATGGCCCAGAATATGGTCTATGTTAGTAAATGTTCCATGTGCACATGAAAAGATTATTTTTATGATGCTGGTTGAAGTACTATTAAATGTCAATTAGATCAAGCTGGTTGATAGTGTTTTTCAAGTCTTCTATGTCATTACTGATTTTCTGTCTACTTGTATCAATTATTATACTAAGAGAGGAATGTTGAAACCTTTGCCTATAATTATATATTTTTTTCTATTTCTCCTTTTCATTTTATAAGTTTTTTATTTCATGCATTTTAAAGCTTTGTTTTTAACTAGGACTCTTTATCACAATGTATTCACTATCTTTATTCTTGGTAGTATTTATTTCTCTGAAACCCATTTTGTTTGATATTGATGTAGGCATGTTAGCTTTATTTT
>NW_012148327.1:7142-7554 GCF_000956105.1 Propithecus coquereli
GTTTTAGATTTTTGTCTGAAAGACTTTATTTAACCTTTATTTTTGGAATATATTTTTGCTGGGCAAAGAATTCCAGGTAGATGGAGTGTTTATATCAGTACTTTAAAGATGTTGCTTTTTTGTCTTCTTGCCTGCATAGTTTCTGGCGACAAGTTTGTTGTAATTCTTATCTTTGATCTTTTAAATGTAATGTATTTTTTTCTATGGCTGCTTTTAAAATTTTCTCTCTATCACCAATTGACATGGTTTTCTTTAGATTTATACTGCTTGGAGTTTGTGGAGCTTCTTGGATCCCTAGGTTTACGTTTATTATCAAGTTTTGAAAAATCAACCATTATTTCCTCAAATATTTCTCTTCCCTTTTTCTCTTCCCCCTTTGATTCCAATTAAATGTATATGATACCTCATGATA
>NW_012148327.1:7604-8010 GCF_000956105.1 Propithecus coquereli
AAATAATAAAAAATTTAGCGTTATTTATTGGTGATATAGAGAGAAAAATTCCAGCATAAACAATGAACGGAAGCATACTAACCTGCAAGGTTACGAGGCTTTTCATCTGAGCCACATGAAGAACCTTGGTGTACAATTTCCGTGTACAATAACCCAACATCAAAAGCAACACAGCTTTGTGTAGAAACATAAGTCATTCTTTTCAGCCATACGTGGAGAAGTAATAAACGGCATCAGGCACTCAAGGAAACTTAATCTGCAGGTTTGTATGGACTGCGTGGAGATCATATCCCGCAGTGCAGTGAAAGCTATGTCCTCAAGGGCCATATGTATAGACACAAAATTTTTTTTATAATCTCTAAAACTAAGATTAAAGTTCATTTGTTTAAGTCCTGTTGTATAAACA
>NW_012148327.1:9415-10421 GCF_000956105.1 Propithecus coquereli
AACAGATTTAAACCTAGATGTGTGGATGCTTTAGGTAGCGATGCTGTTTATCTTTTAGAGCCACTTTTGCTGTGATAATATTTATTTCTCCATTTATGGAACTAAAATTGTTAATAGAAAGATTCATTGCTGTGAACAGAAATGGGAAGAGAGATAAAATAACTACCTTAATTTGCTCTCCTGGTCCCGAAGGGTAGCACCCCTGATTTTTCTTAGGTGACTCAAAAGTTAAAATCCTTCTATACTAACCTGGCCTCCCCACTTGGTAACCAAACAACGATGAAATACTTCAGAAGGCTGTAGTCTGATGCTGAGTTCTCCCCATGGTAATAAACACAGAATTCAGGAACATTCACCACGTTCGCTTAATACGATTTGCCTAATGTCCTCTTCCTAAAACCAAATAATAATTTGGTTCTAATGTGGGTTTTGGATGTTGTTGTGAGTGCCAGCAAGCCCTTTTGGCTGCCTTTTCTTGGCAGGTGTGGAATTTCTCATCAAAGAACATCAGTGAAATGTGAGTGCTTACCTAGGGGTGGCATCGTGGGACACCTGTTCTTGGGCCTCGGGTCCCTGAGACCCATCTGTGGGGTGCAGCCTGCCTACCACACAGGGGTTGGGGGAGCAGAGCACCCATTCCGACTTGGGACTGGAGCTCACTTACATGGCGTCCAACAACCAGTTGGGAAAAGTAAAGAAACAATCAAAATGGCTTTGGTTGTTGTCCACGAAGAGTATTTTTTCTGGCTTCAACCCAACAATTTATAACTATTCTACTGAATTCAATGATGTTTGCTGGTTGCCTACTTTGTACCTGGCACTGTGTCAGCCACTGGGGATGCAGCAATCATGTGGATGGGCAAGATTCCTCCCTCCCAAACTGACCACTGCGTGGGTGACGGAGACCAAGGGGTCAGTAGGCAGCTACGATATGTCCAGTGATGGGGGTACACGGTGCTGGCAGACTCAGAAAGTGAGGCACATGCTTAGGAGTCAGGCATTAGGG
>NW_012148328.1:0-476 GCF_000956105.1 Propithecus coquereli
AAAAAAAAAAAGCACCGACCTTAGAAAAGTAAAGTTACGTTTTTGCCTTTCAGATGTTTCCTCCTGCATTTTCACTATTCAATAGAGAGTATTTTTCTTTTGCCTGAAGATATCCTTCAGTACTTCTTTTTGTGACATCTGAAAAAAAAATTCTTATTTTTCTTCATTTTTTTTTTGGATGGCAAAAGATTGTTAAACAGTTGTCCTGAGGGTTAAGCATGTTGGGAGGAACATTTTCTTCATTTTTATTTATCTAAAACGCCTTTATTTTTCCTTTACCTCTGGAAATTATTTTGTTTTCATTTCTGTGGAAATCTAAATCAATAGTTTGGCGGTGTTGTTTTTTGGAAGACATCTTTCCACTGTCTGCCACTCATTACTTTTCATAAGAAGTCATGGAGTGCCTGCCTAATGGTTTGTACTTTAAGGGGAATATGACTTTATTCTCCAGCTGATTTTAATATTTTTCTTTGTTT
>NW_012148328.1:3790-4438 GCF_000956105.1 Propithecus coquereli
CTCTGTTCTCTCTTTTCTTTCCTGCCTCTCTGCTTTCTTTCTTTTCCTTTTTTTCTTTTCTTTAATTATTTCTTTTAGTAAGACAGCACTTGGTTGGTTGACTAGTCTAATTTTACTCCTTCTAGTTTTACACCTTTCAATTTGTCTGCTATATGCAAACTCAATCAGGTATTTCCAATAACCTTGTGGCTCTTGATTATGTTTTGTCATTACTGTATGCAGTAAATAAGTAAAGGCAGAACATTTACACTATATTAAAAACCAAATATAAACGTTTGAAACAAATTTTATTTAGTTAATTTTGAGGTATTTTGTGAAATATTAATTCGTTTCATACTGCAAGGCAAAACTCTGCTTACAAGAGAGTTTTGGTTTTTTTCCAATAGCCTTCCATTTTTGAATTTATTACCCTATAAAAGTAAAGGAAATTAAAGATATATGAGTCTTGACTGAATGGCATATCACCTAGATATTGAGATATTATGGACATACTCATCATTCTGGTTTTAAATCCATTGGTTTTATTAGTTTTACCACACAAAGATTTTTCTGTCTCTCTATTCTTTTACTTAGCTAATCTAAGACAAGTATGGATGCTCTTAGGTGAATCTTACATAAAATGGCTGTGGCTAATCTAAAATTAAGTCT
>NW_012148328.1:4648-4964 GCF_000956105.1 Propithecus coquereli
TCAAAAGATTTCCGATTGAAAAGATTTTCCTTGACTGCTGAAACCAGAATTTTCTCTCCAGAAAATCACCAATGCAGCTAAAACTGAAAATATAATTTGGCTGAAGCCTGTATGATGAAATTTGTTTGTCACTGTGAATAGTACATTCTATGTATCAATCAAACACGTTCACCTTCAGAAGGTCCTTAATTTTCTATGATTTCTCTAAGTCACCTGTATATTTTGAACAAATATAAGTCGAATAATTTTATCTGCTAACTATTATTTAGAGAAAAATTATGTAAATTGATGCTAAATTTACTGTCTTCCATACAAA
>NW_012148328.1:6396-6758 GCF_000956105.1 Propithecus coquereli
AAATGCTCAACATCACTAATCATCAGAGAAATGCAAATCAAAAACTACAATGAGATATTATCTCACCCCAGTTAAAATGACTTTTATCATTTTAAAATGATAAAATGACAGGCAATAACAAATGATGGCAAGGATGTGGAGAAAGGGGAACCCTCTAACATTGTTGGTGGGAATGTAAATTTGTGCAACTACTATGGAGAACAGTATGGAAGTTCCTCAAAAATCTATACCATATGACTCAGCAATCCTACTGCTGGGTACATATCCAAAAGAAAGGAAATCAATACATCAAAGAATTATCTGCACTCTCATGTTTATTGTACCACCATTCACAATAGCCGAGATATGGAATCAACCTGTGT
>NW_012148328.1:6808-7367 GCF_000956105.1 Propithecus coquereli
CTAAAACTTCAATAATAAAATAAACTACCTAATAAAAATGGGCCAAATATTTAAACAGGCATTTAACTAAAAATATATGTAGATGACAAATAAGCAAATGAAAATATGCCAAACATTTTTAGTATAAGAGAAAAAGAAAATTAACATCACAATGGCATGCCACTAAACAGAATGAGAATGACTAAAATGCAGAGCCTAACCATACCAAGGGTGTGGAGGAACTGGAACTCTCATGCTTCTCTGGTGGGAATATAAAATGGTACAACTAACTCTGATGGTTTCTTAAAAATTTAAGCTCACAAGTATTGTTTGATTTAGTTATACTACTCCTAGGTATTTTCCCAGGACAAAAGAAAGTATGTGTCTACAGACAGACTTGTGCATGAACACTCACAGGACCTTTCTTTGTCATAACCCTAAACTAGAAACAATCCAAATATCCTTGAAGAGGTTAATGAATAAAAACTATGGCATATAAAAACAAATGAACTATTGATACATGCAAAAACCTGGATAAATATCAGAATAAATATGCTAAGTGAAAGAAGCCAGACAAAAA
>NW_012148328.1:12362-12877 GCF_000956105.1 Propithecus coquereli
ACATGTTATGATAAACATAAGGAAACTTTTAAGGAAAAAATGGAAAATTCTGACACTGTGATATTCACCCTTGAGTCATAAATGCCAATACTGCGTGTTACTTCTTATTCTACCTTGTCAATTAGACACATCTTACAATATCCATGGAAATATTATTGAATAACTCTGTTATGTACAGATTTTCAGATTCTATATAGCTATGTACCAACATCTATAAATATTAAGGTGATTAGTCTAGAACATTTGAAATCTCTGGGATATCAAAACAAAACAAAACAAAATATTTCCAGGCCCTACTCAGCATCAATTAAATTAGAATCTCTCGGGATAAAGTCCTAGCCAATGATTCAAACGTATTTTCAAGGCTAAGAAACACTTTTCTGAAAGCCACAGTTATAAGATATCACCAGGTGATTCTGTGTATTAAGTTTTCAAAAGTTGATATTATAGAAGAAAGGTTAGAATGTTGCTTAATCCTGAAGCAATACTTATCTCTGGGTCCTTAGATGAATATC
>NW_012148329.1:0-369 GCF_000956105.1 Propithecus coquereli
AAAAGTAATAAAATACTTAGGAATAAATTTAACCAAGGACAAGAAAGATCTCTACAAAGAAAACTACAAAACGGTGATGAAAGACATTGAAGAGGACACAAAAAAATTGAAAGACATCCCATGATCATGAATTGAAAGAATTATTATTGTTAAAAATGACCATATTGTCCAAAGCAATCTACAAAGTCAATGCAATCCCTATCAAAATATCAATGCCATTTTTTACAGAAACAGAAAAGATAATCCTAAAACACATATGAAACCAAAAAATATCAAGAATAGCCAAAGTCATCCTGAGCAAAAAGAAAAAAGCTGGAGGCATCATACTACCTGACTTCAAAATATATTGCAAGGCTATAGTAACCAAAA
>NW_012148329.1:2974-3318 GCF_000956105.1 Propithecus coquereli
AGACTCCAACAGACATCAATAACTGCATTTTCAGTAGTGATGAAATGGCACAAAAGTGAAAGAAGCAGATGAAACCAACAATAAGAAGGAGAAAGGAAGGGCTCATTTAGTTGTTTGATGAATATATATTGAGTGGTTATACTTACCAGGGACTCCCTGGTGGTATTCAGTACCTGGATCCAGTTATTCCTAAGGCCGGTCAGCATTACTACCCTTCCTGAAACTCACGTCATTTAATTACATACTCTAGCATCATTTCAAAAATTTCCTTTTTTGCTTAAATTAATAGGCTTTTGTTGCTTATAACCAAAAATACCTTAAAAATGCAGAGAAGAGATGAAGGA
>NW_012148329.1:5128-6355 GCF_000956105.1 Propithecus coquereli
AAATGCTTCTTATGCCTAGCAAGCCTTAGGTGGCAAAGTTTGAAAGAATTAGGGAAGAGGGCTGAAGACAGTGTTGCTTCCTTTCCTCAAGCACAAACTCCACTGTGAAAAATACCACTTTGCAAATGAAGGGACAGCTAGGAAAATGTTTCTTTACGTTTTTATGGGATTAAATCCTGTTTATAAATTTACTGTCTTTGAGAGTCAACATTTGCCCTTGGGAGATGTATGTATGTATGTGCTGTGTCTAATTCAACAAGTACCTGTAAAAAAAACTGAAAGATTAAATTATTTCTAAGTCACATGGATACAAAATCTTGCAAAGGTACTAAATTTGAAGAGCCCATGTCTTCCCTCAAATATTCTGCAGGGCTTGAAAAGCATAGGCTATTACCAATTATCTTGCTGGTGATTCCAGGGCATTATTTTAGATGAATGTTGGGGCAGTGGGAGTGGATAAGGGTTCAAAGTACATTAAACACAACGGCTGGCCAGGGTTTGGAATTTGTTTCTTCTTTGGTATTTTGTGATATTAAATAGCACAAGTGGGGATTATACCATAATCTCCTGGTCTTGTTGCAGCCACTTTACCCAATTAATAGAAGTCAAACATAATTATAAGCCATTTTACTTATAAATTTAGAAGAAATACACATGAGTGTATTTCCTGAAGTTAATTGGACCTAGAGTTATTTCCTGAAAAAAAACCTGAGCACCTGGAGATACTGATTCTTTGACCTTGGAACAATTTCAGCCTCTCAGTAGCTTGCTGAGTTACTGCTAGACTCTCAAATTAAGGTTTAGTGGGACTGTTAATGGAGTGTAAAATTCAGTGCATTTTAAAAATAATTACTATTGTCCCAGGGAAATTGTCCCAACATTATATTTGTGTCAATTGATGCGTAAGAATAGATATATGTTCAATAATGCAAATAATGTTTTCTGCTTGCTTATGGGTAGGTTTCATCTCTGTTTTCTCTTCTTCAAAGCACCTCTACTTTTCCTAGGTTTCTGGTTTTTCTATGATCCATGATATTATACAATATTGTGAGCTCACAGTGAATGCTCAGTGACTTCCTTATTTTAAACCACTTTTCGTTAACTCTTTAGGAACTCCAAGTTTTAGTATAATTGAAAATAATAAGATTAAATAAGCCAAGCAATTTAGTGGGAAATTGGCTGGTGTATAGAAAGCAAATGTCTCTGAACCACTTAGAAGATAATATC
>NW_012148329.1:8467-9000 GCF_000956105.1 Propithecus coquereli
CACTTGTTTTATAGCATTTTTATAAAGCTATACAAATTTTATATAGCCTGTTATAATTATTTATTTTCCTATCTAAATCTCTAACAGCTCTCTATTGCTTAAGACTGACGATCATATTTTTATGTCCTATTGCTACTCAGCATAGGGCCTTGTACATAACAGAAGCTTCATAAATATTTGTTGTAGTGGAAATCAGAGATAAACCGATAGTTTAAAGTAAATGCAAACTGAACTTTCTTATTTTCTAGTCTTTAAATGTCTGTTGTTTGTGTCTGTCTGTTAGCATTGGTGTACACATCTGTAAAGACATATCTTTCATATCATTTAGTTGCTATATACCTGTGATCCGTTATACATAATAGGATGGTTTTGCACAACTGTATATTACCTTATGTTGGCAGCATAAATAGTGCCAAACAAGAATCATAAATCCAAATAATATTAAGTTTCTCAAGGTGATGTGATTAATGTACATACATAGAGTTAGACTCACAGTGAGCCAAAATATGTCCATGTAGATTAATTTACTGATC
>NW_012148329.1:18450-19512 GCF_000956105.1 Propithecus coquereli
GCTTTTTATTGGCCTCATAAAGTCAATCCTAATTCCTTAATGTAGTCTGGGCGCCTCTGAAAATATGCCATTCCAGTCAAAGCCTTGGTAAATTAGCCAGTGTCTTTCATTGTGTCCTATTATAGAAGAAAACAGATTCTTATTGAACTTATGCAAATAAATATATTGCCGTAAATTAAGAATACTTACAAATAGTTTTCAAATGCTGGAGAGATCAAGTAAAGAGAAAAATAAATGTTTCAAATTTTGCTTACAAATACATACTTTCTTGTAAACTATATAAAGCTCAAAAGAAGGAAAAAGATTTTCTTGACTTCTGGAAAACAAAACACAAAAGAACCAGTAATGTTTCAGATAAAAAGTCATAAAAAATTAGTTCAGTCCCATGTAATTAATTTCTGTTCTGTTTGAGGTTGAGGTAGCAATACTCATGGACACACCAGCCTTCTAATTAAAGTCCTGGAAGTTTCTTTTGTTTTAGTCCAATGGTATATAATCTCCAAAGTTATCAGAAACCTGTATTCAAGAGAACTTGTCAGTCCTTTCCATGACTTTCCTTGAAGAAGCAAACTTTGGACTATAGCCAGTTGAAAACCACTTTTTGAGAAGAATCAAAGTAAAATAATAATTGTCTATGGATGACAAATGTCTTAGAATAGCCATGGTTAAAGAGACAATTGACAAAGAAAGTTGGTTATTTTTGTGGCATGCAACCATTTAACATAATAACCATAATTATTACTGATAACATACACCAAACCTAGCAAATATTTCACAATATTGGAACATATATTAATAACATGTTTATACAAATGTAATCCAAATAAAGTTAAACACCATCATATTTGAGAATGCTTCCTGTGTGGGTTTAACATACCAAGTAAGCCTGTTACGTCTCTTGCAGACTTTCAGTGGCCCTAATATTTAAAAAGCTAGTCTGAGGTCAAAAAGACTGGATTTAGAATTTTAATTTTGGAAAATTTGTCAAATATCAAAGGCTTAAAACATTTGTTCAAACAGAATCACAAGTCACTATAAAATAATGGTCATTTATTTAACCGA
>NW_012148329.1:21002-21743 GCF_000956105.1 Propithecus coquereli
CTGCAGATGTCTCCGGGCAGTGGCTAAATTGTCTCTGTCAGCAGCTGAGGTAAGGGAGGGGAAGGGGACAATGAAGCAATATGGCGCTTGCCAATGGGCTCGGGTCTGAGGGGCAGGAGGTGCCCCGAGGGAACTGGGAGCCTGGTGCCCTGTCCGCAAGAGGCTCACTGCTCACTGGCTGTGGCCAAGTCTGGGCTGGTGTTGACAGGTCTCTCCAACCCCTCAGGAGCCCACCAGCAGTCTGAGATACGAAGGAGGAGAAATTTAACTGCTCCACCTACCCTTGTTGCTGGTCTCCAAGCCTCTCAGGGGCCTTTCTCTTTCCAGTTCTCCTCTGCAACTTCTTCTCGTGAAGTCTCCTGTAGTTTCAGGCACCCTTCCTTCCAACCCTCATCCTATCTATGTTTGTCCACCCATTTATTTTTTTTCACTTTCTTCTAAAATCTATCTTTCTTGCAGAGACACTCTGGCTGGTGGTTTTTCTCAGCCGCCATCTTAAGAAAAGAGTCGATTAATAAAATGTGGTATATGTATACCATGGAGTTCTACTCAGCCACAAAAATCAGTGGTGATCTAACACCTCTTGTAGTACCCTGGATACAGCTGGAACCCATTCTACTAAGTGAAGTATCACAAGAATGGAAAAACAAGCACCACATGTACTCACTATCCAATTGGCATTAACTGATTATAGTAATAACATTCGTTGAGTGTTGGGCAGGTGGGGGGGGATGAGGGATG
>NW_012148330.1:0-312 GCF_000956105.1 Propithecus coquereli
TAATAAATCCTTAGCCTAAAGTTAGTATGGTTAGAAGTGTTGGAATGTGAAAAAGCCCTGACTGAAAATTTCATTTTAATTTTTATTCAGGTGGCATAAATAGGTAGTAGATCTAGTGACTTCAAAAATGTAATGAATAAGTACCAGATTATAACAACGCTGTCAAAGCATCATCCTGCAGGTTACTTACAAATTTCAAATGAAAATTTTAAGTGAAAAAACTTAAACCACAAATGTAACTTAGCATCAGTAATAATGAGACAACCAGACAGACATGTACATTCTGATGTGTAAAGAATATATCCCTTAAAA
>NW_012148330.1:362-887 GCF_000956105.1 Propithecus coquereli
TAAACTTAAAAAGAGCCTTTTCTTGCTACACTTACGTAAATAATTAGGCCAAGTTTGATGCGGCTAAATTTATCCTGCAAACAAATGAGTCTTACTCTGATTATCTTTGGTCGAAATGGGGATGACCGTAGAGGGAAAAATTATGTTTCCAAAGAAAAACTGTAGTTTGCCTTTATTAGGTTTTAGCCTTGTTTGTTTTGAAGTTTTTTTGTCTACATATAGATTGGACTGGATCCTGAAGTCTTCTAGTTTCCTCCACTATCTGGCTGCAGCTTTCCGACTAAGAACAAGAACTGCTCTGTTTCTAAAGTGCTGCAAAGTATAACTAGACAATTTGATGTAATTTTCAAGGTACTAAAAATATATCTCATGCCTGATGTATTGGCTGTGCCAAAATTTCACCACAATGCCCAGTGCTTTAACCAGAGACATTCAAACTGCAAATCAGGGTGATGAGTTGGTGACTTTACACTGTGGACAGCTTTTCCCAAGACACTGGAACAAAACTAGACTTTCTTATTTTTT
>NW_012148330.1:937-1548 GCF_000956105.1 Propithecus coquereli
GTATTCCACAAATATGTTTATCCTAAAAGCAGTGAAGACTCTAAACTTTTTATCAAGTATGCAAAAAATACAGGAATACAAGGGAAAGTTACTCAATACCAAAAGGAAATGATCAAACAAATTCAGGATGTAGAGTATTCTACACATTAATAACTGGTCTGAACTCACAAAAAGTCAATATTTGTTTAAATAATGGTGACATTGTTATAGATAAAGAGACAAAATGATGATGATCGATCAACCAAATGTAAAAAAAAATGAAATTGACTAGGCACTAATTTTTAAATCTACAAAGGCTAATTTTAAACAACTAGTATAAGTTGGATATAAAGTAGATATTAAGTAATAGAGAATTGTTATTCATTTTCTTAGTTGTGTAAATGATTATTGTCGGTGTTTTTACAGTTTTGGATATTGAAAGGATTCACAAGACCACAGAGAATATTTGAAACAAGGCTTTTACTAAAGCGATAGCATATAATAGAGCAAGAGAAAGCAAGCGTAGGCAAGTACCAGAAGCTCCAACAGACATCCCATGTGTTTTTATCCACGGGCTGTTTTGTTTGTTTGTGTAGGACACACTTCATCTCTAAATTATAGCCCACCAAGAT
>NW_012148330.1:2528-3585 GCF_000956105.1 Propithecus coquereli
ATTTAATACCAAATAAATTAAAATAAGGAAAATCTTTAGACCATTGCCTGAAGGCAGTGATTGAAGAAAGATGCAGCCATGTTTGGTTTATATCCCACAAGATCATTCATTTGTAAAACTTGTTACGAGGATTAGGAAAAGGGAAGGAAGAGCTAATAACTTAGTCACTGAACTCAATAAGGGAAGTCAAATTAGGCTTCTCAGGGAAAATTTTATTTAAACTATTAACAGAAGGATAAGTAGAAGTTAATTGTCTTGTACAACTTTCAAAAATTTCATAGACATGCAGATTTACTTTTACGTTACTTTTCTTCACCAATTTTAGCATTCACAGGGATTTCAATCATTAATTAACCCTGCTAAAAATCTATTTCCAATGAAGTTAACATTTAGATCTAAATATCTCTCTCCTGAGCATTTTTGAGAACACAGTTCATTTGGCATTTTCACTTTTTATGCTGTATAAGTAGAAAAATCTAGTAAGATCAAGGTAATGTTTAGAAAAGGAACTTGACACTATCCTAAGAAGCATATTGATATTTGAGGTCTAATGAAAAAAAGTCAGTATTACGATGTCTACACACTGTCATTGCCCTGAAACATGAGTAAAATGTATGTTTGTGTGCAGATGAATCTGAACAAAATAAAGGGAAAAAAAAAACCTACAAAAATAAATCACAGATTGGACATCTGGAAAAAATATTATTTGCAGAAAACATTAAATTCCAAAAGAAATAAAAATCTTTTTTCCAAAACAGAGCAAGTTAATTGTTGCTCCTTTTGATGAAACGCATAAGAAGTACTTCTTATATTACCATACAAATTTACATAGTAAGTAAAAATTTTTGATGTATAAAATAGCTTTTTATACATCATTTCCCTAAGACAAAACTGGAAATCATTCTTCTATAATTATACGTGGAATAATTTATGAAGGTCCTTTCTTACAAGAAAAACAATAAAAGGAGGAATACCTCAAGCTGTAATCTAAAATAAATGTTTCAAAGATGTATAATCTTGCAGTAGATTGCAATTAAGGCACTCTGTCATAATGAAG
>NW_012148330.1:9024-9710 GCF_000956105.1 Propithecus coquereli
TAATAATTTCAATCCCTAAAGTTAATATACAATAAAACCTGTACTACTAATTCTTTAAGCTATTATGAAGGAAATACAAATATTAACCTTGCATTTACTTGTATTCCAATTATACTCATAATGCCATTGGTATTTTACATATATTGATTGTAAAGATGTGCTACATGTTCTATAGCTATAGAAAAGCAAGAAAATTTATATATTTTAGCTCTTGAAGTTAATATTTTCTGTGTTTTTGCTACCATGTTCTCTTACTTTGTGCTAGCACAGATTCTTTGAGCATGAGAGACAATAGTCACGAACCTTTAGTAAGATGTATAGTTGAGTATCACTAGTCAGATAGTTTGCTATTTTATGCATAAGTAGCAAAGATGGAATGTTCTTTGCTGCCTATGCTTTTTACATATATCATACATTTGTAAAGTGGGAGGGTGGGAAGAGTATGAAGGATCAAAAATTACCTATTGAGTATAATATGCATTATTTGGGTGACAGGTACACTATAAGCTCTTATTTCACCACTATACAATTCATTGGTATAACAAAAAAACACTTGTATCCCCTAAATCTTTTGAAATAAGTTTTTAAAATGAAATATTCTAGTATATAGTAGCTGAGAAATTTACAGAAGTAAAAAACAAAGACACAAATTAATAGATTCAGAATAAATATCCATAAAGATTTTA
>NW_012148330.1:13631-14433 GCF_000956105.1 Propithecus coquereli
TACTCTAAATATAAGTTAAAATTTAAAACACATTATTACTGAATCCGCAAAGGAGTTCAGCCTAGGTCTTACCACTTGCTGCGTAAAGAACCAATTATTGAGACAACTAGGATTACCAAGCAAGAAAGAAATTATAATGCAAAAGATATTTGTTGGGAGGGTCTTAAATCAGTCTCCCTGACCAACTAAGGACAAAGGCTTTTACAGTGCGTTGTGGAACACAGGTCAGGTTATATGAGGTTTGGTGTCAGAGGGTCTTATTCAAGAATCAGCTGTTGGTAATGGATGGTGTGGGCTGCGGAGAGGCTAGTTAAGTCTGCTTGTTAGTCTTAACTGGTAAAGTCTGAGGGAACAAAAAACAGAGAGGGTGTCCTTTGCAAGGCCAATGATAAAATGTATTCCTTCATTATTTAAAACAAATAATTCTTGTAATGTTTCTCTTCTGAGCTAAAAGTGTCCACTGAGGAAAGGAATTTTGTGCTGTGTCCAAACAATTTTAACTGTGTTTTTAATCTGATTTCAGCTGAAATAATTTTTAGGTTAGTAACATTCCGTGGATGTTAACATGTCAAACATTTCACAGTAAGATTTACATCTCCTAGGGACCAAGAGAGCTCTTTAAAAATATGTCTGGATAGAAAAGTCCAAATTTCCAATGGTATACCGTACTTTAAGTATTAGTCAAAACCAGTAAGCCTTTTTTGTGGCTCATATTCAGATACAAGAATTAGGTCTTCAAAGAAGGTATAAAAATGCAATCCCCTTCAAGATCTGAAGTTCCTTCCAAAGATAACCTAAGAAA
>NW_012148330.1:14483-16232 GCF_000956105.1 Propithecus coquereli
ATAGAAAAGTCCAAATTTCCAATGGTATACCCTACTTTAAGTATTAGTCAAAACCAGTAAGTCTTTTTTATGGCTCATATTCAGATACAAGAATTAGGTCTTCAAAGAGGGTATAAAAATGCAATCCCCCTCAAGATCTGAAGTTCCTTCCAAAGATAACCTAAGAAAGCAAAGACTCTCATTGTTTGCAAAGTAATGAAGATGAGACCTGTCGGAGAGATTCCCAAGAGCTGGCACATTTGGACAAACAGATATTTTGTGCCTGCAGCTGGACTCCCAGTTGGCTGCCTGACGTAAGACAGATAACTTTTGCCCTCCAGGGTAGCAGAGATCAGAGAAAATATTTGCTGGTTACGAAGCCAAGCTTCTCAAGAAATAAAACAAGATGAAAGGAAAATCTTACAATGATTTTCCTCCTTATGACAAACCATACAATGACACAGAGATAAGGAAAACAAAGGCCATCCTTGGAAAACTAAAGGTGAATAGCCAAATAAGGACCAAAACAAATTCACAAGAGTCACAAATTCAAAAAAGCTATTTTTTTTTTTTAATGCATTTGTAAATGTTTTTCTCCTGCCAATCTGAACCTGGAAAGAAAGGGAAAGTGAATTTTTTTTACATTCTTCTCTTGACCAGGTAGCACAATGAGAAGTTTGGGAGAAGCTAACTTTGCTAAGAAATCTTACCTTTTTCTGCCAGCGTTTTCCAGTTCTCCCAGAATTCCATCTGTGGATCCTAGAGCTAGTAGAGTGTCCCTGTTGTCCCTTCAGGTTACCAAATTTTAGGGAAGAAAGCATAATTTTTTCTTTCCCTTTTTAGGTTCTTAGTTGAGGCACATTCTAGAAAACAAAAGCCTAATTAACAAAAGAAAAGCAAACAGAAGTTTATTAACACAGGCTCTACCCATCAAAGGGGAGAGGCCTAAGATCAAGAGTATTTTTCTCTCAAGGCAGTGGTTTTGGAGTCTTCTTTAAATAGAATTTTAAGAAAAAGCCATTAATCCTATATAGTGATTAGATTAAAAAAATGGTTTCCGGCTTCGAAAACATGAAAAAATTTTGGAAGGTAAATTTTTGGCAAGAGTAAAGTCTGCTCCTAGATCCTCTAGCACTGATGTCTGAGCTCTGTATCTGAACTGAAAAAAACAGAGAGAAGGAGCATTAATGTGCTCCTGCGTTTTAATCTTTTAACTTTAACTAAAATCCCCAGTATTTTAGAGAGAGGGATATTTTGGTTTCCTTCACATATCACTTACACACATCCTCCCAAAGACTTTAAATCATCTCTAGACTACTTATAATACCTGATACAATGTAAATACTGTGTAAATAGATGGCATATTGTATTTTTATTTGCATAATTTTTATTATTGTATTATCATTTTTTATTGTTTTTCTTTTTTCTTTTCAAATATTTTTGATCTGTGGCTGATTAAATACACAGATAGTGAGGGTACGGAGGGCCAACTATATTTAGGAATTTGCATTAGTGACATGATAGCCCAGCAGATTTTTGCTTAGGTAAAATTTTGTTTACATATAGCATTCAGCATTTCTAGTTTGATATTTTTAGGAAACTGCAGCATTTGATTGGATAGTTCAGTAATATGCAATAGTCATTTACCAAATAGACATGGAAGTTCTGTCTGCAAATTCTCTGAAACTCTAAACTCAATTATCAGATCTAAAGTGGTGGTTTTGATCAGACTACAACATGAAGGAAAAACTAGAACTTGCCCTAACGTAA
>NW_012148330.1:16282-17837 GCF_000956105.1 Propithecus coquereli
GATGTCTGAGCTATGTATCTGAACTGATAAAAACAGAGAGAAGGGGCATTAATGTGCTCCTGCATTTTAATCTTTTAACTTTAACTAAAATCCCCAGTATTTTAGAGAGAGGGATATTTTGGTTTCCTTCACATATCACTTACACACATCCTCCCAAAGACTTTAAATCATCTCTAGACTACTTATAATACCTGATACAATGTAAATACTGTGTAAATAGATGGCATATTGTATTTTTATTTGCATAATTTTTATTATTGTATTATCATTTTTTATTGTTTTTCTTTTTTCTTTTCAAATATTTTTGATCTGTGGCTGATTAAATACACAGATAGTGAGGGTACGGAGGGCCAACTATATTTAGGAATTTGCATTAGTGACATGATAGCCCAGCAGATTTTTGCTTAGGTAAAATTTTGTTTACATATAGCATTCAGCATTTCTAGTTTGATATTTTTAGGAAACTGCAGCATTTGATTGGATAGTTCAGTAATATGCAATAGTCATTTACCAAATAGACATGGAAGTTCTGTCTGCAAATTCTCTGAAACTCTAAACTCAATTATCAGATCTAAAGTGGTGGTTTTGATCAGACTACAACATGAAGGAAAAACTAGAACTTGCCCTAACGTAAAGAAAAATATTGCTATCCTCTATTGATTACTTTGGATGATGGCGGAGGTGTATAACCATTTAACTAAAGAGGAATCCCTTCAGGAGCTACTCTGAAGTGCTTTAAGAGATGGAGTTGCTGAAGGAAAAAGATTGAAAACAATTGGCTTAGCTGTTCAGAAAGTAGCGAGCACGTAACAGTAATCTGTCATTGTGTGGGCAGACAAATTGCCAGAAAATTGGATAAATTGGAAATCGCTGGAAGGCAGCTATTTTGTCCTTGGGTATATTAGATATCTTGGGGAAATGTTATCAAATGGTGAACAATTGCCATCCAAAAGTTTCTAGCTGTTTGGAATATAGTGTTACATAAAGTCGAGTCCGTTATTATTCTAATGATAGATAAAATCTGAATCTAAAGAAAATGCCTCATATGAAATATATTAATTTCATTCTTATCTGAACAATACTTTAAATAAACGTGGAATTTGCCTGTGTTTGTGAATGTATATGCAATAAAGAATTCAAGAATTCTTTTTTTCCTCTTCTATGTTAATGTTTTTGTTTGTTAATTTATTAGAAATTCAGAATATTGGGTCCCATCCCAGCCCTACTGAATCTGCATTTTAATCAGATCCCCAGGTCATTCATAATCTCATTGAACTTTGGGAAGCACTGTGTTATATTGTCTTTTTGCTATGAAACAAATTTGCCCCTTTTTCTTCCTTAATTAAAATTCTTCAATGGCTTTCTTGAAGCATCAAAAGAAGTTCCAGTTTGTAGAAATGAAATGCATTTAGTTTTATTTTATTTTTTTCAGTATTATTGCTGTCCAGTAGAAGAAAACTCCTTTTCGCCAGCTCCACCTATCCTCCACTTTCAACCACAAGCATATGTTTTCTTTCTTTTTAATAGTGGTCATATTTTCAAGGGAAATAGAGTT
>NW_012148330.1:19682-22119 GCF_000956105.1 Propithecus coquereli
TGGTATTCCTGCTTATTTCCATAAGCTATTATTCCATCAGAAAGTTTTATATTATCTTATTGATTTTTAATCTTTTATTGAACTATAGTTTATACACTGGTAAATGCACAATATTTACAGCTCAATGAATTTAAATATGATATAATCACTCAGAATCAAGATGATTTACTTGTCTTGCACCCTTTAATCTCTTTCCATTCCTATCAGCGTAACACTACCCTGATTTTAGCAGTGTGGACTCATGGAGTCATATAGCCTGTAGTATTTTGTGCCATATTCTTTTGCTCAATATTGTATTTTTTGAGACTCATTGATTATGTGGCATGCAATTGAGGCCGTTTATTTTTATTGCTATATGATGTTCTATTGGGTGAATATTACCACAATTTGTTTGTTTACTCTACTCTTGATAAGTATTTTAGCTTAAATTTTTTCACAGTTTGGGGTTATTTTGGGGTTATTCTGAATAGTGTTTTCGTGAACATTCTCAAATACATATCTGTAGCTAAACATATGCATATATTTCTGGAGAAAATATCTGTAAAAGTGGAATTTGGGGGTCTAATATATATCTTTATCTAAAATGTTTGAACTAACATATACCATCAACAGCAATGTATTAGTGTGCAGATTACTCCACATCCTCACATTTTCTCTTTTCACTTTAGAATTCTAAGATGTTCCTTTCAAATTCAAAGTTCTGAAGGATAGATAATTATATCTCATTTTGATTTTAATTACCATTTTTCAGGTAACTAATAAAAATTAAAACCTTTTCATAGGTCTATTGGTTATTTGGATATATATTTTTGAAGTTTCTAAAATCTTTTCTTTTTAAGCAAATATAGTTCTTTTTCTATGGATTGTTTTTTCTTATTGATTTTATCATATTTTTATATTCTTTTCAGCTAATATTTCTCCCTCTCTGATTTGAATTGTCATTATATACCATATTTCCATATGTATTATGTCAATTTCTTGATTTTCTATATGATCTCCTTAATCTATCTTTATTGACATAGTCATTTTAATCATAGAAGCTTTATGAAATGCTTAGTATTTGGTACTGACTCAATGCCCCATTGGTTTTTTTCAGGGTGTTTCTAACTATTCTTACTTCTTTATTGCTGCAAGTTAATTTCAGTCTACTTGTCTAACTCTAGAAAAATAAATCCCAGAAAATACTGCTTTGTCATAACATGAAAGGTATAAATATACTTAAAGAACTGACATTTTTATGATTTTAAGACTTTTTCAAGAACATGGTATTTTTTTCTTTGTGGTCAAGTCTAAATTTCTATAATTCAAGAGTGTTTTCTAATTTTTAAATGTAAATGTTACACATTCTTGGTTAAGTTTATGATGGGGTATTTTAGTTTAGTTTATTTAATGATGTTTTAAATGGGTGCATTCCTCAATTATTCCCTCTAAATTTTCCAGTTCAATATCAAAGCTTTTCTTAATACCTTTTAACAGAAATAATGCTTGTTTGTAGTATTGGTGAATAAAGAAATTTCAAATTAAATCAAAGCAAGGACTTATAATTATATTAAGCTTTTCCGGTTTTTGAGATTTTTTTGATCACTCAAATGACCATGTAGATGCTAATTATTCTGCAGTATCTAACATTGGAAATCATCCTCAATGATAGATTACTATTTATTCCTGGTTGATTCATACATCATTCTGACATTCTGTCTGCTGAAGTGTTTACCAAAATGTTCTTTAATACTATGACCTCATCTCTTGCCAAATCCCTATTGAACAACCACAGCACTGGTGACAGTAATTATGTCACTAATTTGGGAATGTCAAAGACAATAAGACTGGTCAGTTGAAACTTTACAGGAAGAGAAAAAGACTGTGCTTTCAGCTGTAAAGCTTCTTCAAAATAATACTTAATAAAGTCAAATTCTATGACTATAATGATAACATCAAAGTGAGGGAAAGTACCTCTTAGATCAAATAAGTTTCATTTAAAACCCAAAAAACTATTTTTATATCACTTCATATTCTCATGAATTCTATCCATTAAGTATTTGGATATGGTACTTAAGAGACAGAAAAGAAGACAGAGTACTATTATATAGCACTTTCCCAAGGTCTAATGAGCACATTGATTAACTGCAGTAAAGTTTCTGTAATACTTTCCATCTCTTTATTTGCTCAGTCGCCTTATAATGGTTATGATTATTAATTCAGGGATTTTGAGCATAAACGACCAAAGAGGCTTCATTTGACATATCCAGTATTAGTCTGTCCTTACATTTATTTCTCATGGTCAACACATAAGGAGGATTAAACCTTTAAATAGTGGTGATGTGTATTATTACTCTGATTCCACTCTGTCCAACTTAATGTTGGAATTTGTTTGACAAAGTGATTTAGGTATTTGAAAATAGGGAACATTGTAAAAAAGAAGAATATAGGCAAAAGA
>NW_012148330.1:22169-22905 GCF_000956105.1 Propithecus coquereli
TACCATGGATATGGTTCTATTTAGCCTAGGAAAGAAGCTAAACAAAAAAATCTTTCCAGCTTACTCTAAATATAAGTTAAAATTTAAAACACATTGTTACTGAATCCACAAAGGAGTTCAGCCTAGGTCTTATCACTTGCTGCGTAAAGAACCAATTATTGAGACAACTAGGATTACCAAGAAAGAAAGAAATTATAATGCAAAAGATGTTTGTTGGGAGAGTCTTAAATCAGTCTCCCTGACCAACTAAGGACAAAGGCTTTTACAGTGCGTTGTGGAACACAAGTCAGGTTATATGGGGTTTGATGTCAGAGGGTCTTATTCAAGAATCAGCTGTTGGTAATGGATGGTGTGGGCTGCGGAGAGGCTAGTTAAGTCTGCTTGTTAATCTTAACTGGTAAAGTCTGAGGGAACAAAAAACAGAGAGGGTGTCCTTTGCAAGGCCAATGATAAAATGTATTCCTTCATTATTTAAAACAAATAATTCTTGAAATGTTTCTCTTCTGAGCTGAAAGTGTCCACAGAGGAAAGGAATTTTGTGCTGTGTCCAAACAATTTTAACTCTGTTTTTAATCTGATTTCAGCTGAAATAATTTTTAGGTTAGTAACATTCCCTGGATGTTAACATGTCAAATGTTTCACAGTAAGATTTGCATCTCCTAGGGACCAAGAGAGCTCTTTAAAAATATGTCTGGATAGAAAAGTCCAAATTTCCAATGGTATACCCTACTTTAAG
>NW_012148330.1:22955-27326 GCF_000956105.1 Propithecus coquereli
AATGCTCTACTGAATTGATGAATTTATTAAATAGATCATTTAAATGTTACATTTCAACCTGCAAAGGCAAAAGAAATACTGAAAATTACATGCATTTCTGTCTCATTAATTTTAAAATTTGTGAGAAATATAGTTTACAGTGCTTTACTTTACTGCTGTTTTGTTTTGTAAGCCAAATCTAATTTAACGGATAACATTTCTGGTAACACTTGTAATTATGGAGTAGTTACAACAGACTAATTGATACATACTCAATATATTTTTCTAAAACAAAGCTATATTATTAATGCTCTGGGGCATGCATCATTGAAAATTAATACATCAAGAAAACATTAAATGATTTCTTGCTGGAGCTTTTTGTAGTAGCTTTCATTTCAATTTTCAAAGTTGTGGTTTTCTTTTTCTCTGTGGTTTCTATTGTCTTTGTTTCTCCTTTTGGCTCTTTTAACATTGATATTTTGTCCATCCTTACTTGTGATGCCTCGTATAATTTGTTTTTTTCATTTTGACTGCTGTCTTTAGGGATTCTTAGACACAATCCTCTGAATATAGAGGATGTTCTCCACCCAATCTCTTCCTCAACAATTCTGTTTCTAAACATCCTATCGCTACAAGCTGATGCTGCTTTTGGCCCATATTGTGCATAATTTTAATTTATCTTGAAGTTTATTATTGCAACAATTAAATGCTTTGAACGATATAAAAGGCATATTTCTATTTCACTAAAATTTCAAAGTGAATAGTTAAAACAAGTTTCGTTGCTGCTCATTGAATTTAGTTATTGAGACAATAATTAGTACTTTTGATGCTCACACAGAGACACAGAAATAGAAATATTCATTTCAGTTCAAATTGCAATGACTGAAAAGAAATCAGAGACCCTTTAAATCATATTCAATGACAAATTTCAATTAAACGGACTTAACAGACCAGGATTAAAATCTTGACTAATTCATTAATTATTCATTTATTCCAGGTATACAACCTGGAATACAACCTAGGTCAAGGGAATGTTTGGTTTTCTTTTCAAAACAATTTAAAGTTTAATGCACGAGTCAGATATAAACTATATTATAATGCAGCAAAGAAATGCAAAATTCAATTTGAAGCCTACTTAAAATCTTGGTGTTCTGGGACACGAGTCTTAAAAACTTTCCATATGGAACCATAAATTCTCTAAATATGTTGTGCTATAGCACTCCTATGTGACTTTGCATATGTCATTTCCACATTCTGGATCACCCCAGCCCACCTTAACTTCCTGGTTTTGTGAAATCTTGTTTCAAATTCTAACTCAAGCACCACCTCTTAAGGGTCCTTCCTCAATGGATCCCTCCTTGTAGTCATTATTAATTATAGTTAGCTATTATAGCACCTATTAGCACTGTTAAAATTATGTGCTTTCCTCCTGTAAAACATGCAGACTAAGCAATGTATTATACATCTTGTATCAGCATCACCTAGAACAAAAATGTTTGTATATTGATTAGAATCTACAGGTTTTAGAAAGGACATTGAGAGCAAAATGGGATTGACTTTGAGGTGATGCTGTTTGGTATTGCTTCTGTTTTCCACTATTTTAACCAAGAATTGTTATTCAAGTTATTAATGAATATTAACTCTATGTGATTCAAAATATACATATATATCTGCAAATGTTAAACTTCAGTAGGAAGAGGCTCACTCTCTTACTCGCTGTTATATATGTGTGTGTATATGTATATATACATAAAATTTATAGGCTTGCTTTTTAAAATGGTAAAATTAAAGAATAGATTTTCAGGAAAGAAACAATATTTAATCAGAGTTTGTAAAATGTCAGATGTGAGTGTATGTGTAGCATTGCTATTAGTTGTGGAAACAGGGTTGTAAAATAAACTCCCTATTTATCATTTGTAAAATTTTTTTAATATGAAATCATATAATATGCACTTATTTTCTTAGTGTTTAATTTTCCTTGGATATGAAATATTACCTTGTTCTTTAGATTCTCTTAAATATAAGTTTATTCAGGCAAATATTAGTCAAAATACACAGCATATTTTTTTAATGCTGAAAAGGTATATACTTTGGAATGTATAATAGCCTCACTTCGGATGAAGAAACCAAGATTTCTGACATACAAGACATTCCAGTCTGAAAAAAATAATGGAATATTGAGTTTAACAGAAGGAAAATTGCTCACATATGGATTCAACATGGAACTGTATCAATATTTGTAAAAAGAAAGTGTATTAGTTTTGATTCTTTGGAGATAAGCACAAAATTCAAACAACAATTCTATTTTTATTTCCCAATTTATAATTATGAAAGTCTAGCGTTTTATTTTTATTTTTTTTTCCATCTTAGCAGTCTTAGCTGAAGCTTCACAGAATCCTGTGAAGGATATATCACAACAGGCATTTTGCTTATTTTCACCAACAGAGGAAAACTTATATGCCCTGAAGAATTGACTCTTTCCGTAAATGATATATCGTGGTGAATTCTTTCAATACTAAAATATTCCCATCTTTATGCTGAACAGGTTTCTCGTTTAAATTTATGACAACATATCAAGAGCTTTGCCATAATAATACAGAACAATAAATTGAATTAATATAGGAGTTAAGTAACAAAGGTTTTAAATAAGTTTACTTTGTCCATTAATTTTATATTGAAATTTTAGAGAAGATATTTTGGAATATGCTGACAGAGTATACACACACACACACCCCATCATACCCAGCTCAAGGAAATTATCACTGCTCTAATGATTTCATTAAAGGTCAGAAATTAAAGTTTCTTTAGACTTCCAGCTGAAGCTCATAGTAAATAAAAATAATATGATCATTGTTGGATACTATTAATTAACAGTACACAGAAACTTTAGACTATTTTTACATAGCTTAACTATCAGAACTGAAACCTGAGGCCATTTGTGTCAACATGATTTAAAAATTCATTCCAGAAAATTATTTTTCAGAAAGGTAAAGCTATAAACCAATAAATAACTTTATTGTTTGCTTCAGGAAATTCCTGCAAACCAATTTGTGTGAGCAAACAACTCTCCTCTGGGACAATAGATTGCTCACCTGGGCAGATAGCTGTTTATTAAATAGCAATTTACTTATGAAGACTCGCTTCAAGGTCCTTAACTCATAGAAGCCCCAATCCTAAACTATGTCATGAATGATAGCTGTTATAGTTAGTCACTGGCCTTGAAAGGCCCCAGTAGCCCCTGGAGCCCAGACTCTAATACCATATAAATACCATCTTATCACCTACTCTGCTGAAACACCACCCTGTCAAGGTGGTGTTCTCCCTATACTCATGCTTCTATTGAATTTAACTTGTTTAATCAACATGTTTTAGTTGGTCTATTGTATGGGATATAAATAGGCAACAGTCACAGAGGTCCCTCAAGAACCAAGCAAGAACCTCTTCTCATTATAATTCACAATTTTTGACAAAGAAACAGGAAGTTTCTCTGAGGCCCCTTGAACCACCTACATGGAGGATTCCTTGGTGATAGTAGTGAAAAATGTTTTGTGTTGGATCTTAGATCTAATTTCTTTTCATTGGACTCCCAAATTATATGTTTATGTTTATTTCAATTTCTGGAAATGAGAAATGCTTTTAAGGATTTCTTTGATCATTTAATCATGTTTTATCCTTTATAAAAATCTGTCTTATTGCTGATTTTTATCCTGTCTTTCCTCATCATATTCTTTATGAGACTCTAAAAGGCAGTTCATAGGAAAATGAATAAGCTTAGATTCAATCAATGTGTATCTCCATTTGACCCTAAAAAAACTGATCTCATTAAAAATTCAGAAGATCTCATTAAAATCAGTATCTTTATGCCACACATTTTGCTTTGGGTCACCTGTAAGAATTTTATGAGAACATTCCTCAGTCTTGTCATGTTTTACCTGTGAGTCTGATTCTGGAAGAGGTCTCCACTACACTTTGCCTATTTTGAACTGAAAATTAATTGAACCTCAATTAAAAAGATTTGAATACTACATTAGAAGTCGAAAATAAATTTTAAAAGCAACTTGTTACCATCCATTGCCAAACTCTGGGTTCATTTTAATTTAGATCCACAATTCCAACAGGCAGGCTTCTGCTTCTTATATATGTTCACACAATAAATATGTTTTCTGTGCTTATAATTTTAAGTGATATAATTCCACCAAGCATCATTTAAGATTATAATATCCGCTTTAAGAATGCTTTTATAGGATAAAAATGAAAAGTTCCTTAGAATGATAATGGAGCAAAAAAAGGCCCAAATCCAATGCCCTGAAAATTTTTATTGTTACAAGAAAGTTTCAAAAAGCAAATCAGACTCCAAATTTGATTCTCTAAAATAAATCTGTTTAAAAATCT
>NW_012148330.1:29131-45818 GCF_000956105.1 Propithecus coquereli
AACCTCTTACTTGAAATCAACAAATTACTCAAGTGGTGGGTATCTCTAATAACCTTCAATCATTCTCTATGTCTTGACACCGTGACTTGAACCTCAGATCTTGAACTTAGTAACATTTCTTACCTCCTTTGACATTATATCGGCTAATTTATTAATAATAGTGAAGGATCTATGTTGCAAATGGAACTTCCAAATTGAATTCTCATTGTCAAATCCCTGAGGAGCCATCCCTTGCCTCATTCATAATTAGGTCTTAGTTAATATGAACACTAACGAAATCAAGCCTAAATTGAAGATATTCCCAAGATGTCAGACTCTTTTAATCCCAAAATTCGACTGTACCAATATCTCACTGATGGAACATTATTTCACAATGAGGTTTTTCACATTAATCAATGAAATCATTTCATATGAGAGAGACAGATTCACAGATTCAAGTGTTCATAAATACTTGTGTTCTGTTTTGATAGATGCATAGACTACATTTCTCAGCAGTATATGCTTTATATTAGGGCAAAGAATTAAGTTCAGAATAATATAAAATTAAAAGAAACAATGTATTCTGTATCCAACTTAGTCTTCAATCTCCCCACATGCCCTCTGCCATCTACTTTTTTTTATTCTGGTTGACCAGGATGACCAATTCTAAAGTAGTCTTGAAGGCAACATGCACATTAAAATGCCTTAGTAACCTAGGTTTTTGAAATGAGGAAATGGAGGTGAGATGCCTTGCCTATCTAAAAACACAGCCATCATGTGAGTGGGAAACAAACTACTGTTCTGTTTACAATATTATATGTTGGTGAATATAGTTGACAAAGCAACTAGCACTATCCCACATAATATAGAAATCAGTGGATTGAATTGGTCCTGCCATAACAAGTCATAAAACATTTCCACTAAACTAGCATTAAATGAACAAGTAAACCAACCTCAGAGAATTGAGGAGACTTGAAGTACTCACTGAAAAAAAATATATATCTGTTGAATATGTCATCTAAAATTAATGAGTAGCTCAACCAAATGCTACTAGGTCATCACCTTTGGGGAAGTGTTTCAGAAAAGCCATAAGATTCATGTGCATTCGTTCATATTTGCTTTGTTCCATAATACACTACAAAAAAAGAGATGAACTCAGGCAAGAAAAAGCTGATTTTTAGAGTTGAAAGTAAAGGAATGGAGCTGAGTTTTGGAACCTTAGCACCATTGACATTTTATGCCAGATATTTCTGTGTTATGAGGAGCTATCCTTTGCAGTGTAAGATGTTTAACATTATCTCTCAACTCTACTGCTACATACGAATAGAATCCACACTCAATTATTATAGCCGAAAATGCCTCCAGACATTGACAAGTGTCCTATCGGGAGAAAAAAAAAATCACTCTTGGTTAGAAACTATTGAAAAGAGAAAGTCTGGAAATGGTATGGCCACACAGCAACAGAAAAGCTAACTCTTCCCAGATTAGGTTGAAAAAGACTTTCAGAAATCAAATCCTATGTGTTCTTAATTAAACAAAAGAACTCAGCCCTGAAGCGAAGAACTGATCATGAAAGTTGTTTTCCCTCCGAAGTATATGTTTTCAAATGACCTTTACAATGAGAGAAGATTATGTGTGCTGGGGAGAAGAGAAAATAAAGAAATGAAGCAGACTTTAGAATTATGTCTAGGAAAAAACTATGAGGGAGGTTATTGTCCATGGAATTAACTAGAATGAAGTAGATTATATAAATAAATGTTTCCAGAAAACTGTGTTCAAGATAGAATAAGCTTATTCTGAAAAATCCTCTTTAAAACTTAAAATATCTTCAAAACTCCCAATTTACATAAATCGGAGATTATGCTGGGAAGACTGCCATCCTTCCCGATTTAAGATAGGGGTATGGAGGATAATGGAAAAAGTAGATCATCTCAGAATGTAAATCTATAAGCCACAGGGACAATGGACAGAAAAGTTACTTCCGAAGAACATATTTATGACTTCATCAAATAAATTTTTCTGTTGCTGAGAAAGATTTTTGTCATTGCTATTCATACTCCTTTGCCTTCTAAATGGGAGCTCCATGATAGTAACTTCGGATTGTACAGCTGATTTTCTTTTGACTTTAGAGGACACTAGACCTCGATAAGCCATATCTTGCCCTAATGGACAGAGCTGCATGTCATGAAAGTTCCTGGATTCTTAGTTGGAGGCAGTAACTGGAAGAAACTTTAGATTGTTTCTTTTATGGAGAAAAGTGAATTTTTCATACAGAAAGAAGTGCACAAATGTATGTTTCATGACTAGTCCTCTTTTGTCTTCTGAAATGGTGATATACCTACAGGGTAATCTTGGAATCTACAAGTTGGTAATAATAGAAACTCCATTCCCCTGAGTAATTCTTTGGAGAAAAGATTTATCTTTCTAAATGCTTATATTGGACTGTTATGTAAGCAGGAAATCACCTTCTGTTTAGTTTAAGCCATTCTCTATATCTGTTTTGCATAGAAGCTAGCATTATAATACACTAAACCAAGTATTAATGTGATTATTTATGGTGATTTTAACTACATTTTAAAAATAATAATAACTGGTATTTTATGCTTACTTTTACAGGTGATATTATTTTGGATGTTTTAAATATTTATTTCATTTGATTCTTGTAACAAATTTGCAATGTGGGTACTAATATAATACTGATTTTATAAATAAGAAAAAAGATTAAGAAGACGTAAACCAGTTATACGAGAAAGTACATAGTTTCTCCTATTTCCAAATGTATAGTGACTTTTATATATAGTGAGTTGATGTTTGTTAATATCAGTGAAGTAATGTTCAGTGTAATAGTTGAGTTCCTTAATGTTTTCTCAGGATCACCACTGTATTAATTTGAAATTAATTCCTCTATCCAAAAAATGCTTAGTCTGGTTAAGATAGCATAATATGTTTCCCAAAGAAGCTCAAGTCTTAATCCCTGGAACCTGTGAATATGTTACTTTACATGGCAAAGAGGCTTTGTAGGTGTGATTGATTATGTTAAGGAAGTTGCGATGGAGAAATTATCTGGATATTCCTTGTGGCCCAATCTAATCACTTGGGTTTAGTGTAGGGAACATTTCTTGGTTAGAAGCAGAGAGTAATGTGACTCTGGAATAATGGCCAGAGAGATACAACATTGCTGGCTTTTTTGAATGAATAAAGGGACCACAAATCAAGAAATGAGGATACCCTCTAGAGGCTGGACAAGTCAAGGAAATGGATTTTTTCCCAGAATTTCCAGAAAGGAACACAGAACTTCTCACACCTTTATTTTAGCCTAGAAAGACCCATGTCAGACATCTGGCCTGCAGAACTGTACAGTGATGTATTTATGTTGTTTTAAACTACTAACTTTGTAGCAATTTGCTACTGTAGCAAAGTAATTTAATTTAACTTCCGTTATTAGGAAAAGAATGCAGAGAGTGTTTCTGTAATGGAGATTAATCTATAAACAAGAGAATAGAATATCTTTTCTTCACAATGTTTACAGTACAAGAGAACAAACATTAAACACACAAAGCCCCAACAAGTTATGACACTTTAATTTTAGCTGATGTTATGAAAGGAAATTAGAAATTCTATATAAAATAGAAAATAGGAATATAACTTATTATGTGGCAGGAAATGCTTATTACTGAGTACTATTTTGGTTGTAAAGAATAAATGTATTATAGGTAGAGTAAGCTAAACATGGTAGTTTGCTAAAAGGGAATTGAAACATTGGAAAAAAACAAAAATCATCAAGTTTTAGACATTAACTATAAGATGTAAAGCATTAAAAAAATCATAAGCAGTTTAACCGTTAACAATATGTGCCTGATTTTTAAAATCACAAATGTCTTCTAAAATTATTAAACTAATAAATGTTCATTTTGATTAAATTATATGGAAAACTTCAACTTAAATTATGTGGTAACAACTTGTATCTAATAATAGAAATTAATTTATATGCTGCCATGCTCCCTTGTTAACTTCTTTTACACTATCATGGATACAGTTTAATTGTCCTTTGATATCATGGAACATAGCCTGAGATTAAGCCACTAAAGTTGTAAATGGACTAAATAATAATGATATTTGGAAAAAGAAAATTATTTCTTATTAATGAAGTTTAGTCTTATTTTACACTTTCTTGACACCTGAATTAATATTAAAAAACTTGCCTTTCTCCTTTCCAGTGTTGCATATGCTTTGATTGTGTCAGCTGAATTGTTCTTCGAGTGATTTCCTCTCTAAAATGTCAGAGACATTCACCCCACCTTTGATTTTCCTGTGTATGTCACAGATAGGCAAGGACTCTTAACTGTAATGAAAGGAATGCCTGTGTTGCTTGATATTCTGTGTGATTACTGCTTGTGATTGTCTTTCTCCCAAGATGACATGTAATTTTCCAGCACAGATTATTTTTCAAAAGAATAACATCCCCAGGTTTTGTAGAGGGAGATGCCCATTTACTGAAATGTGAACTTCAATTTCTGGAAAAGAAACATCAAATTCTCATACTAATCTGTAAAGTAGCTACACATTGTTATTTTCCAGAGTGAGGCATCTCTCAAAGTGGTTAGTTTTGATGTATAATAAAAATACTATTTTATTCCTTCTATTGCCATGAGCAGAATGTAACGGAGTATGTGTGTGTGTAAATGGGATATATACAAATGCTCCTCAACTTACAATAGGTTGAGTACTTCTAAGCTCATTATACATTGAAAATATTTTAAGTCAAAAGTTCACTTAATACATTAAATTTTCTGAGCATCATAGCTTAGCCTAGCCTACCAATAATGTGCACAGGAGAACTACATTAGCCTACAGTTGGGCAAAATCATCTAACACACACTTATTCTATATTGAAATGTTAAATATCTAATATAACATATTGAATTTTGTACTGGAAATGAAAAGCAGAATCACTGTTGGATTCTTGAAGTGCAGCTTCTACTGAATGCATATCACTTTTGCACCATGGTAAAGGTGAACAATCATAAGTCAGGAATTGTCTGTGCTACATTCAAAGAAAAGCCTCAATTAAACAAATAAACAGATATAAAATCATGTCATTAGCGAAAAGTGATAGTTTGACCTCCTCTTTCCCCATCTGGATACCCTTGATTTCCTTTTCTTGCCTGATTGCTTTGGCCAGAACAACCAGCAGTATGTTGAATAGAAGTGGTGTCAGTGGGCACACTTGTCTTGTTCCAGTTCTGAGTGGGAACGCTTTCAACTTTTCCCATTCGGTATGATATTGGTTTGTCCTATATGGCTTTTATAATTTTGACATATCTTCCATCTATGCCAAACTATACTACAAGGTTATAATAACCAAAACAGCATGGTACTGGCACAAAAATAGAGACATAGATCAATGGAACAGAAAAGAGAACCCAGATATAAAACCATCCACATATTTCCATTCGATCTTTGACAAAGTATACAGCAGTATGCACTAGAGGAAAGAATCTCTATTCAATAAATAGTGTTGGGAAAATTGGATAGCCGCATGTAGAGATTGAAACAGAATCCATATTTCTCACCACTCACAAAAATTAATTCATGATGGATAACAGACTTATATCCAAGACATGAATCCATAATAATTCTATAAGAAAATGTTGGAAAACCCCTTCTTCAACTTTTTTCTTTGATCACTTCAGATTTTGATTTTTAGGAAATGACTGGACACCAGCACACACTTCTAGTGACTTGGTTCTTGCAGACATTACAAGAACACAAGCTATCACCTAAAGACCCTTTTTCCCATAGTCCTCTCCGTCAGCTGGGGGACTTAGTCCTCATCAAACAGTGGAAAGATTGGTTCCCCACATTCTAGCTAACTCTGGTGTGGAAAGGTCTTTATCCAGTCTTACTTTCTACCCCAACTGCTATTAAGTTCCCAGAATCATCTACTTAGATCCATCATTCTTGGGTGAAGCATAGACCAGAATGAAACTCATCCAGTCCTCAGATGAGGATTCCAACACTGGAAGGAAATACTTGTGTACTCCCTTGGAGGATCTCTGCTACCTGTTCAAGTGGACTTCTCCTGCTGTGACTCCTTCAGATAAATATTAATAGTACTAAGTGTTTACCCATGGTTGAGACACGTTTTTCCCTGGCAAACCAAACTGCACCTACCCTAAGGCTCAACCAAACCTGCTGGATATGCCTGTCCACTCTTATTTTGTTAACAAGTCAGGACAAGTTCAGAACAACAACAATGTCATCCTAGTGTCCACCTCCAACTTCCAGAAATGAGGCAAGACCTCTAGGCCCTGTTGTGTGTCCTTGGTAATTGCCTCAGTCACTTGTTACTTTGCGTCCTTGGAATTCTAATGTTGGAATCAATACTCATAAATTTTCCTATCTATATTTATTTCATTCTGCCTAGATGCCATCAAGCTACAAATGATCCTACATTCTCTACCAGCCCCAGTGCCTACCTCCTCCTCACATCTACGACTACAATAATCTACTGAGAACAGATACCAAAGTTCCCTGGAGAATCCCACCAGAGAACCTGTAAGAGGCCACCCTAATATGAATTGTCACCCCCCTCAGCAGGAAGTAGTCAGAAGAGTAGACACCCCTACCCAATGATTTGGGCTTCTAGAATAGGAGTGGGGAAATGTTAGGCCAATGGTAAGGCATCTCCAACTTCCCTAGGGACAAAAGCCATCACCCAACCTTGGTGCTTTCTCAATCAATTGTAACACCTGGGGAAGAAACACAAGGGTAGGCTCCCCATCTTTGTGCTGCCCCCACCTTCATCCTGCCCTAAGCCACATCTGGGGGAAGGAGGAACACCCTACCAATCTGCAAAAGAATGCAGGGAATTCCCCAGCCCACAGGCCAGACAGCACAGGCACAATAGAGTCTGGAAAATGACCTAGAGTATCCTAAGGCTAATTAGCATGCCATTTACTGTCCATTAGAGTGGTTCAGTGATGAAGTTTGAACCATGAGGAGGGCCCAATCCAGACAATATAAAACAGGACCCCAGACCATAAGCAGAGAGTGTTGTTATGACAGGGGGGTCCATTTGTCACCTGTGGCAAATGTATCTTGCTCTTGCTCCGTAAACCTATTTTGTTCTTTCTCAATAAACTTTGTTTCGTGCTTGTCTTGCTTTTGGTGTGTCTGATCATTCTTTATCCAAGAGCACACCGAGAACCGTGAACAGACTGCCAACCTGACATAGGCATAAGCTTCCCTTCCTAGTTGTGGCATGACTGGTAGTTTAGATATGTAGTTATTTACTGCTCTGCTGTTTGCCAGATAAAATGTCAATAGGCAGTGAGTATGATTATTGATCAACTGAAATATTTCATAGTCAGAGATCAATGTTAAAAAGAATTAATTGGCACCCCAAGGAAAATGTATGCAAACTCAACACTGATTCAAATGTATGTGTTAGTCAAATCATGAACAAATTATGGCCAGCTACTGAATTCTTCCAGATAGTGACTAAGGATGCCAAAAGATATATGAGGAATATCAGCTTTATTTAAAATAGTTAAATGTCACCTTAATGTGTAAAAAGTCAAAAGAAGATAATTAGCAAAATAAAGTAGCAAAGCATACAGATTAAATGTGATAACCTATGTCTCTTTCTGTGGACTTTGGTTGATAGATGTTTCTATTTCACATAGTGATCTACTTGATCTAGAGGCCTTTGATGGAAGCTCTCTCCTCCCAAAGACTATATGCTTTTAGAAGAATTCTAAAAAATCACCCATTTGTGGTTTCTGTTTGGGGTAGCCTTCCCATGATTTGAAGATGACCTATGCTCTTTACTTGAGTGGTAAGAATCCAAAAATCAATCTCTTAAAGATTTCTGGCTTTGCTAGTTATCAGCACTGCCAGAAATTGATCTTTCCACTGGGGTCTTTCTCTGCTGTCTCTTCCAGAAGACCACGTATGCAGGTTTGAAACACAATTCTGCCGACACTATTTATGAGAATATTGGGGAAAGTCTTCAGTACCTGTTCATGATAAGAATGATTTCATGAATCCTTAGAGCATTTACTTAAACAAGTGTAAATTTTAGAATCAGGGACAATATTCCTAGACACATGGTTTGGTCTGTTACTAACTCATAAACTTCAGATGAACCACAAAAAGAGGAAATACCTTAGACTATGCAGGTTTGAAGGTCTCTGTGAACTTTGTCAATTTTAATTTCAAATTTCTATCTGTTCTTTCTACCTTCCCTGAAGGTTGAAGTTGATGTAGACGGTGAGGTCTGATTAAGTGACAAAACTTTGTAAGTTTCTTTAATTAAAATTCCAGTAACATGGTGTTTTTATCACTAAGGAGATAAGTTAGAACTCCCTAGGCTGAAAAGATTTTTCTCCATGTCAACAAGAAACAATGATCAGGACATATTTAAAATCCATTGCCAACACTAGTTGTAAAAACTTCACTCGGATTTTTGCAAAGAGACACTTTACAATTTTGCTAGGATTAACCTGGTAAAGGTTGAGACAAGTTATAAAGATATATTTATCAATTTTAGCAAGGTTTCTCCAACTTCCAGAAATGAGGCAAGACCTCTAGGCCCTATTGTGTGTCCTTGGTAATTGCCTCAGTGACTCGTTACTTTGCATCCTGAGAATTCTAATATTGGAACAAATACTCAAAAATTTTCCTATCTATATTTATTTCATCCTGCTTAGAAGCCATCAAGCTACAAATGATCCTACATTCTCTACCAGCCCTAGTGTCTACCTCCTCCTCACATCTACAACTACAACAATCTACTGAGAACAGATACCAAAGTTATATTTGCCAGATAAAATGTTAATAAGCAGTGAGTATGATTATTGATCAACTGAAATGTTTCATAGTCAGGGATCAATGTTAAAAAGAATTCATTGGCACCCCAAGGAAAATGTGTGCAAACTCAACACTGATTCAAATCTATGTGTTAGCCAAATCATGAACAAATTATGGCTAGCTACTGAATTCTTCCAGATAGTGACTAAGAATGCCAAAAGATATATTGATTGACTATATCAGTCAATTTATTCTCACTGTGCTAAGAAAACTGAATAGGTGTGACTAAAATTTTATGCTAACTCATACCAGTAGAATGGAAGACAGTGAAATCCTCTCTTGTTACAATACACAGTTGTAATATTCAGCAATTCAGACCCTTGAACAACATGGGTTTGAATTGCTCAGTCCATTTATATGCAGAATTTTTTTCAATAAATATATTGAAATATTTTTGGAAATTTGCAACAATTTGAAAAAATTCACATATGAACAACATAGCCTAGAAATATATATTAAAAAGGAAAAGTCAGATATATTATGAATGAACAAAATATATGCAGATATTTGTCTATTTTGTCATTTACTACCATAAAATATACACAAATCTATTATAAAAAGTTAAAATTTATCAAAATTATGTGCACACAGCCCTTAGATGGTGCTATCATCAGTCTGGAGAAATGTGCACATACACAAAGATGTAATCAATGGTAACAACATAAAATTAACTGTGATAGTAATAATTTTGTAGCCACATCCTGCTGCAATGTGGTGAGCTCAAGTGTTGCAAGTATCTGCTTAAGATGCCATGTGATACTAATCATCTCCATGTTAACAGTTCCTCTCTCCATTAAATTTCACATCATGGTAAAAAGTGATCTTTTGTGGTTCTTGTGTATTTTTATCATATTTAGTCCAATACCATAGACTTCCTATAGGACCCATAGGAAGTGCCACTAGTGATGCTGGAAATGCTTCCAAGAAGCAGAGAAAAGTCATGACATTATAAGAAAAAGTTGAATCGCCTGATATGTAAGATAGATTGTGGTCTGCAGCTGCAGTTGCTGTCATTTCAGACAGATGATTCATCCTGTAAACAGCCAACATAAATTTATGGTATCGATAAATACAGTGCAGTACAGTAAATACATTTTCTCTTCCTTGTGATTTTCTTAATAACATTTTCTTTTCTCTAGCTAGTTTTATTGTAATCCAGCATATAATACATATAGCATACAAAATAAATATTAATAGATTGTTTATGTAATCGGTAAGGCATCCAGGCAACAATAGACTATTAGTAGTTAAGTTTTTGAGAAGTCACAAGGTATATGTAGATTTTTGACTGTGTGAGGCATCAGCGCTTCTAAACCCTACATTGTTTAAGGGTCAACTGTATAATTTATGGGAATATAGTTAAGAATTTCCCTGAGATTAAGACTATATTAACAGCAGGATGGATCTTGAAAAACCTCTAGGTCTATTGACACCATGAACATTGCATCTGTTTGTTGAAGAGGAGTTGAAATGTAGAAACAAAAGCATCTTGTATACAGTTACTGCATCAGACTTTGTTCTTTAACATGAGTGTGTTTCTTTTAAACTGAAGATTTCATATTGATTGAAAGCCTTTATCTCAATATGTTGTATTTACACTTAAATCTTAGCAATTCTATGATACAGAAATTTGGTAGATAAAAGAGCACTTATAATAACTCTAAGTTAATTACCATTTGGAATATACAAAAAAATAGAATTATTTCTGTTATTCATTCTTTTATTGGGTAAAGGAACAAAATTTTGTGTTATCAAGTGTCCTTTCCAAGAAATTCAAAGATAGTTTATGTATAGAAGACATGTTAACAGTTTATATTCTGAATCTGGGGCCTAAATCTGGAAACTAAAAAACTTTATGATTTCTTTCATCAGTGTTTTGCAGTTTTCCTTGTAGAGATCTTTCAGCTCCTTTGTTAAATACATTCCTAGGGTTTTTGTTTGGTTTTGTTGTAGCTATTGTAAATGGGATTGAGTTCTTGATTTGGTTCTTTTCCTTTAATATCCAAATTTTCTTCCAATAGCATTGCTTATTTAGATAATAAAAAAAATTGCCAAAAGATAGACATTACTAAAAGTTAAATATCTATGATAATAATAGGAAAATACTTTGATTTGGGACGAATTAAAATCAACCTAGGAAATGCTCTGCAACTTTCTATTCCTGTCAATGCCATTTCTGTGTTTAGCATTACTGCTCTTCTTCAGCCCTCAAGAAATGCTCTGCTCCTGGGCATGGCATGAGAGAAGCCAAGAAAAATGATTGGCTTCTTGGTGAAAGCTGTCCTCTCCTTGTAATTGCCAAGTCTTGCCAGTGAATGAAACGTTAACTCGTGGAAAGAATTTTGAAATCCAGATTGATTAGACAAGTCATTTTCTACAACAGTGAAGCATCATCTCTAGGGACTTAAATTTATGGAAATAACATTATTGAAATACTAGACTTGAGACTATTTTTCTGTATGATTGCAACTTTTGAAATAAGTCTTTTATCTCATTAAGATAAACACCACGCTTTTCTCTTCATGGCCTTCAGTTGTATTTTTGTAGTGAAAAGTCCTTGGTTAAAAGAGCTCACACTATCTGAAAGATGCCACATGTAACATTGACTGGCAGCCATTTGAGAATGTCAGACAGCCAATAAATCATTCAAAATTATGTGTCATTTGGTCTAACTTTAAAAATGTATCCTTTTTCCCTTGACAAAGAGCATTCCAATGTCAAATAATTTGTTGTATTTAAACTTATACATCAATCTGAATATTGGGATATCCAATGGAACTAATTGATTTAGCAATACTTTTAGAACTTAAATAAAAACTTACAGCAATATGTATTTGCACTACAGATTTTGTTCAAAAACCAGTCAAGTTGTTAATATCAAAGGCATGCTTTAATCCTGATTTATGTAAATTGCATAAATATAAATAACTTTTTAAAATTTCTGGACCTTATGATATCTTGGTATGAAGGATTTTATACCAAGATTAAAAAAATAATAAGCAAACAATTTAGATTTTACAGGAACTGAGAAGCACACACGGTGACGGACACAGATTCCTCTTCAAGGAAGGATTTTTTTTTTTTTCCCCCCCGGCTGCTGGGCGCAATGTTATAGGACAGTTGTCAGCTCTCAGCTCTTTCAAGGTTTGGCTCAGTTATAAGAGTTCTCTGGCCCAATGTTAGGCCCTTCCTGCAGCACCTGACATCCAAACATAAATGGAGACAGTATAAAAGCCTGGCCACTTGGCCCCACCTGGGACAATTCTAACACGTCCTTTCAGTTCCACAGAAAACCATGACTCATATTCTTTCTATCGATATCCTGCAACAGGTGTTCCTTATGGGTGCTACTTAATATAACTGCCAAATATAGAGAAGCAGCCACATATTTGCTTAGAATTTCTGCAAAAAACTCTCATAACAATATCATATATTTCTGAGGAGGAAATGATTATGGAAAATTAAATAAAGTGTACACTACTGCTAAATGATCCGTCTTCCCATAATTACCAAGTATACAAATTGCATGTACACTATGTTCCTTCCTTAGAGCAAAATATTTCGTAACTGTGTGTGTTTATGTTAACTGACTTATTGCAGATATTAGTGTATCTCATTGATGGAGAGACTGCAAAGATACTTGAGTATGTTTAAACCAGGTGAAATAGTAGAGGACAGGAGGCTCATGACTTTGACCTTTGATGAATGATGTTATTGCGACAGCTGAATATTTCCACTGTCTAAAATATATTTTCACATTTGCTTTCCTTCTTAAACTATTTATGTGAAATTTAATAACTCTACTTATTGCCTTAGAAACAAAGAATCCCTAATCCATATTGACTTATCGTTTATTTGTATAGCCATTTCAAAATTGAATTACAATAAAAGGGAATAAATATGTAAGCTGTTTGCTTTGTTTAATGCATCTAGTTAACTAGGGGAATATTGTTGCATTGAAAAGAGGTAGAACTAAACTGTTCAAGTAAATAGAACTAGAAGTAAGATTTGTTGTTAATCCTCATCCCTCAAGCACTGACAAATTTTTTAATTCACATATAACTAACATACTATATATTTGTGTTTTTTTTTCTCTCTGTCTTTCCAAATAAAAATTTAAACTTCATGAGGAGATGATTTCTTGTTAGCACATTCACGTCAGTTAGTTCCTTCTTTTTCATTAGTACATCACCTGTGTCTAGAAACTTTCCAGGTACATAGTAGGCATTTAAAAACTATTTGCCAAAAGAATGGCTAGTATTTTAAACAAAATTCAAAATTTCAGCCTCAGTAGAAGAAATATGTACCCATACTTGGTCATAAATATAATATTTTTCCTTCTATCAAAATATTTGTTAAATTATAGAAAGTAATTTTGTATCTGAAGGATTTTTCCCTCCTATGAAAGTAAAAAGAACGATAGTAGTTCTGGCTTTTATGTTAATTGTTTCACAGTTTTTTCATCACAACACTCTATGTACTTGAAAACTACTTGTTCCTATGAGTGCTGGCATTTTTGAGTGTGTAGCATGTAGGTGTCAGAAGGACAGCAGTGAGAATTTGTAGTCTTTGTATCTCCTCTCATGTAGCATAATTTACTATATTGATTTTTTGCCCTCTACTTCCTAAGTAAAATTTTGCAACAGGTATTTGGGAAACCCTGGATATGAGGAAAAGGATTTAATACCCTACACAGAGACAAGAGGTGACTTCATTTTGATTTTCCACTTAGAGTTCATAGTCTAATTAAAGAAAATGCACATATATCTAGACATAATCATGGATAATCAACACATATAATTACTATTTTCAGTGAGTGTTACAACAGCTAAAGCACAAAAAGAAACAAAAAAGGATTATCAGCATTATGCAAATGCATATCCTCTTTAAGAATTCCAGTTATAGTGAAAGTATTAAAATAATTCAACACATACAGAGACCATATAGTTCATGATCTTTTAATAAAAGTATTCAAAAAATATTTTTGTGTGCAAAACATTTTCATAATGATATTGTTTAAATGGAAGTAGAATGGTACAGTGTAGAATTACATTGCAGAACACAATTATTTTTCTCATTAGAACACATATAATACAATGTAATTATTGGTGTTTATTCATAAATGTGAATTTTAAGAGTGTTACTTGATCCTACATAATGAGGGTACTTTTTTGCTTAAGGTAAAATGCAGTATATTAATTTTTTCTTTCTTTTTTTTTCTTTTTGAGATAGAAAAGAAGACACTTTACCCTGTCACCCTGGGTAAAGTGCGGTGGCATCATCGTAGCTCACTGCAAACTCAACTCCTGGGCTCAAGCAACCCTCTTGCTTCAGCCTCTCGAGCAGCTGGAACTACAGACACATGCCATGACGCCCAGCTAATTTTTCTATTTTTAGTAGAGACGGAATCTCGCTCTTGTTCAGGCTGGTCTCAACCTCCTGAACTCAGGCAATCTTCCTGCCTTGGCCTCCAAGAATGCTAGTATTACAGGCATGGAGCCACTGCTCCTGGTCATTAATTGTTTCTTACTCAGAAACAATACTTACAGTCTAGGCAGGTGGGATCTGAAGATCATACAGCATGTGCAGTGAGATATCTCACTCACTGAGCTCTGGAGAAAATTTCGGAATTTCTTATCTGTTATAAGTATATTTATACTACCAATAGGTCAAGAGTAAATTATACAAAATTGTTTCCAAAACTGTCCTCTTTATCCTCAGAAAGTTTTCCCTAGAATGATCATTATGGACTGTGTCCATCCTTCAGTCATTCACTGCATGAGGGGAAATGTTGTTTATAAGACTGGTGAGTTTTCTGGAAGGAAAGTTTGTTCCTATACTTCTCAATCATTCCTCTCTTTATCTTCTTGTAGAGAGCTGTCATAGCGGTCTGCACTATACACAGTGCAGTATAATTAAAAAGCAGGCTTTTGTCCTTTGTTGTCTTCCTGAAGCTTCCTAAAAAAATTCACATCAGGTGATGAATAGGAACAACCCTATATGACCAGCCTTAGACAATTTTTCAAACAATAAGTAATAGAGGTGATTTTAATCTTTGTTTGCTTAATCACTTTCATAATTCTATTGATTCTAACATTGAACGGGCAGTGAATTCCTATGTATTATCAAAGTATATAGCACAATAAGCACACTATGTATAAATGCATTATAATATCTTTATGTCCTTAGGATAATACTTTCTTTTAACATTTTTGACTCATTTATTAATTGATTTGTCTTTATGATTATGTCTTTTCTACTATCAAACTGATTATCTTAATAAAAATATAAATTCTTGTTCCTAAGCATAGAGACTTAGAGAGAATAAATACCTCAAAATGGAATGTTGTTAGCTATCTTGTGTGTTATTATTTATTTCACACATTTGGTCACTAATAAAAAAGTTAGTCACTTTCTACCTAAATCAGTGGCACACAAATCATCTACAAACAAATCATACCTTATTCTTTCACTGCAATTTTTAATCTTGCCATTTTTGCCTGTTAGTAATCCATGGGCTTATCACATTGCTTAAAGATTCAATTCAATGTCTTTATTGCACATGTCATCAGAGATTTCTTTTCATCCTTCTCATGTTCTTGGTTCCATTCTTGCTAACAGAATCCCACTTTTAGCTGAGCACAGCGTTACATTTCCCAGCATCTCTTATATCTGGGTGCATCTGTGTTAAGACAAAACATGTATAAGTTCTGGAATGGCTCTTTAAATGAGGTTGACTCAGCAAGAAGGCATACCTCTTTAAAATTCTTCTACACTTTCTGCTGCTGGCTTGGAATGCAGATGTGATGGCTAGAAGCATGGGGTTAACTTGAATGTGGAAGGCATGTGTTGAAGTTAGTAAAAGGGAAATGTAATTGCTTGGGTTCCTGATGATGACATGAAGCTTATGTACTAACAATACACTGCTGATCTGTAGACTTCTTATATATAAAAAAGATTTATTAGATTGTCTATTTGTGATCTTTCTGGCTTTCTGATGTAGGCATTTAAGGCTATGAATGAGAAAATTCATTCTGTGCCACCTTGAACTTTTTCGAAATTATATTTCTCAGGATATCACTGGAGTTCATGTAAGGCTTCAAGATAGCTGTGTTGGCCCTGGGTTATACAGGACCCAAGGTTGTACATCTAGTCATGAAAACTTAGCAGAAAGTTTGCTAAAATTTAAGCGAAGTAAAGTTGAAGGTTGAGTCATTAGAAATAAGCTACCTGAACCATAATATCCTTTGTTGTCCTGATTCCCCCCATACCCCAAGGAAGCCAAATTTTAATATCAACTCTACTTGTAATTATTTGTGTGTATCTATCATTCATTTTTTGACAAGATGTCTCTTCAGAGATAAAATGGGAATGTCAAAGAATAATTTCTTATAAAATGTGTATAGCTTTGATAATAATTTTCTGTTCTATTTATTTGACTGATTCTACACTCTAAAGATAATTTTATATCTCATAAATTACACAATTTTTATGCAACAATTTTCCTGCCAGGATTCCTGTGATAGTTGTCAGCTATCAGTAGGTATAAGCTTGTTAGCCTACACTGAGAAGATAATGTTTCCTTATAATGCATTTACAGTTGTTAGTAATTCTAAGGTCTTTTTAAATGAGAGATGCTTCTGAGGATGATGGTTTTCAAGGAGATACATGGGACTTAGTGTTACATTAATTTTACAAATTATATTTTTGTTATAAAAAGATAA
Source organism: Propithecus coquereli (assembly GCF_000956105.1). Taxonomy (NCBI): domain Eukaryota; kingdom Metazoa; phylum Chordata; class Mammalia; order Primates; family Indriidae; genus Propithecus; species Propithecus coquereli. The sequence goes on from NW_012148330.1 coordinate 45,709, forward strand.
AAAAGATGTGCTATATTGACTGTGAGTTGCTCTATGCTTCATTTTGTATGATTTTTTTTCCATATTGTTAGAAAGTATGGTACTTAACATCATAAAACAATTCACTTATT
>NW_012148330.1:58219-59425 GCF_000956105.1 Propithecus coquereli
AATAAAACGCTCTTCACATGATAACTTTGACAATGGAAAAAAATGCCAAAATAAATGTAACCAACTTATATTTTGGAATTACTTTCTATTTTTGTAAATTTGACCCTACTTCGTTAGACAGACGTTGAACCACTAAGATTAATGTATGTCTGGGCCTACGTATGTGGCATTTTAGAAAACTCATGTACAGCCATAGCTATACTTCATTGTGTTAAAATTTTCAAATGTGACTTTAATAGAGTGAATTGAAATTATGCTGAAGTCTTTGGTATTTTAAAAAACAGTACTTTGAAACAAAGGAATAATATAGGAAATTGGTATATTTCCACAATCAATATACCCAAATATGTCAGCTTATGACTCTATGAATGTGTGAATGACAGCACTAATGACTCAGTTAACATAATAAGAAATATATAAACTGTCTTTAGCTTATTTCTACCCCTCAACAGGAAACCCAATGGGTTGTTAATATCATTAATTCATCTCCATTCTTATTTATGTATTCATTCATTTGTGCTATGGTAGTATCCTATTAAAAATGAGTAATCTTGACACAGCAATCCACCATTAGTTGTCTTTACCTTTTTTGTAGATAAGAGTGGGTATTGATTGTAAAAATCTAAAGACCAGCCAATTAGTTCCAATTTAATGTGAGTACATGTGGTGTTTGTTTTTCCATCCTCGCTATACTTCACTTAGAAGAACGGTCTCCAGTTCCATCCAGGTTGTTACAAAAGGTATTAGGTCACCATTTTTTATGGCTGAGTAGTACTCTATGGTATACCATATACCACATTTTATTAATCCACTCATGTATTGATGGGTACTTTGGCTGTTTCCACATCTTTGTGATTGTGAATTGTGCTGCAATAATCAGTCAACACTCATGTGCACATATGGTGGTAAAACTCAACGGAAATCAAGCAGGTGGGAGGCGGGAGGAGGGGATGGGTAAATTCACACCTAACAGGGACATTGCACAGTATCTAGGTGCTAGGCACACTTATAACTTTGACTCAAATTGTACAAAAACAATTCATGGAACCAAAACATTTGTACCCCCATAATATTCTGAAATAAAAAAAATCTTAAGAATGCGTTCTACACACAGTTAATCAATTACATAAGCAATGGTACCTTGGGCAAATTAATGAACCTGTCTAGTATCCTAGCATTCGTTCAGAAAATATACCCAGAAATATA
>NW_012148330.1:72070-74220 GCF_000956105.1 Propithecus coquereli
TGAAAGAAAATAAAATACAAGCCTGCTAATTGTTTATTAATCCCAAAAATATGTATTGATACATCCATAGCCCAGGCATTGTGTTAGGTATGGAAGATAGTTGAATAAGATAGATAACATCCCTGACCTCACGAAGCTTCCAATCACTACAGAAGGAAGCCTTCAGAAATATAGTCAGATAAATTAATAATGTTAATAACTATAAAGACTAAAAGATTCTATGCCATATATTTACACATAAGCAAAAGTTAGGGTGTGATGAAAGATTTTGATATTGGTCATCTGATTTGGGTTTAGGGTTAAGTGTTCATAAGACATCTCTCATGAAGAGACAAGTCAGCTGAGAACAGTTCAATGGCTTTGTAATCACCATCTAAAGACCAAGGAAAACCATTCTAGGTAGAGAAAATGCAAGTGAAAAGACCCTAAGTTAAAAGAGCACTTAGCTTTTTTAGATAAACTGAAATATCATAGTGGTTAGAATATAGAGATTGAGGGGAAGCAAACATGGAATGAAGCTAGAATGACAAATGGAGATTTTTAGTCTCAGTTCTTCATTTTGTCATAAATGTACTGATAATGTTCTGAACATTTTGTTAAACATGGAAATTCAATGATTAGAGTTATTGAAAATATAATTCATTATAGCTTTGAGAATGAATTGGGTTAAATTGCCAAGGGTGAAAATGTCCAATACAAAACAAGGGGCTAATTTAAGAAGAAACTGCAATAATTCAGGTCAAATTGGTGGATCAAGTTACTGTTCTTTGTAGGGAGAGAACAATAGATAGAGTTACATATTGATGAGAGTAAATTGAAGAGGCTAAATGACAGATTGAATGTGGGTAGTGACAGAAAGATGGTATCAAAATATGTTTCTAGGGGAAAAAAGAGTTTACAATAGGACCATGTACTGAGCTGGGTTGCATGATTTTGAAAAGATGAGGATGTAATTGGTTAAGTAAAGTAAGTTTGGAGCTCGTAAGATAGATTTTGCCTAGTGATATACATTCTAGAGTCTCTGAATATAAATAGGATATAAAGCCATGGGAGTGAACATATTTGCCTAGGGAGAAAATTCGACAGAAGGAAGGAGGACATAAAATTAAATGCAGAGGAAATTCAAATTGAATTGGCAGGTGTTGGAAGACAAAGAGATGGCAAAGGGAACTGGAAATGAATAGTCAGAGATAGAAAAGTAAGAGTAGAATGTCATGGAAGGCAAAGAATTGAAATGCTTCAAGACTAGGGAAATGAGCAATAAAGAGAAGGATGGAATAGTGACCAGAGGATTTAGCAATGTGTAGGTATTCACCTTGGGTTAGCTTTGATTTCTTAGCAGTTTTATAATAAAAATCCTTCCCAGGGAATAATAAAGCTGAATTAAGTTTAGACAAAGAACATATAATTTAGCCAAAAAAAAAAAAAAAACACAGAAAAAGTTAGGAAAAGGAGAATGAATATTTTTAAAGACAATGTGATACCTGGTCAAACTGCAAGCTCTTTTTTTAATTTTCACATTTAAAATACTGATTATTACTTTTCTAAATTTTCTTTTTGTTTGTTACATAGGGAACTATGCTCATTATTCAATTCACATAGTATCATTTAGAGTATAACTGTTAAAACATTACTTGAATTCCTGGAACTATTAACCTAAAGGCTTGAAAATTACAGTTCACTTTTCTATCTATTCTGACGGTCATTAGTGAAAGGAAAGAATTCATTAAATGAGGATTACTCATAGAGGGGTGGTTATATCTTTCTCATTTGCATACACATAACTATATAAATTTGTTTAGTAAAACAAAAAAACCTACCAAATCATAAAGAACAAATTATAAAACAAAATTTATAAATGACATATAGAAAAATACACGCCTTTACAATTCTGGATATTTGTGCCATTTATGCTCTAAATTGATACACTTCAATTTTTCATCCAGGAGTTACTTAGATTAAAACATTACCTAATGTATTATAAGACAATGTGCGATTAAAATAAAAACAGAATAATTTATTTAAAGTCAACCCACTTCAATAATTTCATAAACTGCCAAAATAAAATGGTTTTTTCAAGGACTGCACCTGCTTACTGCCTGAGATCATCTCTCTTGGCTACAAATCAATAATACTTTCTTTCATTCATC
>NW_012148330.1:74270-77401 GCF_000956105.1 Propithecus coquereli
CTCACTCTTGCTCAGGCTGGTCTCGAACTCCTGTCCTTGAGCGATCCACCTGCCTCGGCCTCCCAGAGTGCTAGGATTACAGGAGTGAGCCACCGCGCCCGGCCATGAATTGATTTTAATGTTATTCTCAAAAAGAAAGTCCATTTTTTATAAAGTAAACTAAATTTATAAATAAATTCTAGACAGTTATATTTTAGCTCATTTCAGACAATGGACTCCTGGTTTCTGATATTAATAATGCCATAATTATTGCTTGTTGAATAACTTTTAAGTAACAAGGAGATAATTAGGAATTGCAATTGGAGATACCTCAAAGAGATACAAGTAGAACTACCATTTGATCCGGTAATACCATTACTGGGTATCTACCCAAAAGAACAAAAGACATTCTATAAAAAAGAAATCTGCACTAGAATGGTTATAGCAGCACAATTCACAATTGCAAAGATGTGCACATATGGAAGTGACATTCATCAGGTGTCAGGCAGGTGGGAGGGGGTGGAAGGGATGGGTATATTCACACCTAATGGGTGCAGTGTGCACAGTCTGGGGGGTGGGCATGCTTGAAGCTCTGACTTGGGTGAGGCAAGGGCAATATATGTAACCTAAACATTTGTACCCCCATAATATGCTGAAATGACAAAAAATTAATTTAAAAAAAACTGAGCCAATTCCTTTAGTTTTGAAGGCACACATAAATTATTTGGAATCCTTCTGAATGGGAAATGTGCCTCTTCTCCCCCATTTATTTATTTATTCAATCATTTATTGATATCAGTATGGATTCACTGAACATTATACTTTTGGTTATAATACAATAATAATTAATTGATTTTGATTTGCAAATTGTTCCCATCATTGAGAGCTCTGTCACTTGGCTCATGTGATCATTTGATATACTCCCAAAATAGGTTTTTGTTTTTTATTTGGGGGTTTTCTAGTACTCCCATACTTTCTGGCACTACAAGATGCTCCAGGTTGGTCTTGTATATTTTCTTGCCTAATCTTAGAATCAGCCATTTCTTTGAAAAATCAGCAATTTTTTAAAGAAAGCCCTGGTTCCTTCATAAGACATCGAGATATAAGTGCTAGGCATGCTTAAAGCTATAAGGGTGTTATTTCCTCAATGCTCTTTCAGATGAGAGAGCAAAGGAATATGTGTATATTCTTACTCAGGTATAGACACATATTTATAAATATTTCTAAATGTAACCGTCTGTGTCTATGTTAAGCTAAACATGGGTTCTTACTGATATTGCCACCTCTAATCTAGTCCCACAGGCATCATTCTAACCTCCTTATTTTAACTGCAAGCCCCCTGTCCAACACTGAGAAACTTGACTTCCACCATCTGCTATTTAATTGTTCAGTTCTAGTATATGTGTATAGTGGTATCAGAATCGATAACCTACTCTTGCTAGAGGAACATCTTTATCAACTATAGTAAAATGCTTATGTACAGTTTCTTTGCCTTTAGTCTTAGAGATTCCACTCAATTTCAATATCACCATGGTCAGCATTCTTTCTCCTAAGTCCCTTCAGTGAAGTTAGTTTATATGTTTATAGTATAATTGGATGGTTTCATAACAGTCTGCGTTACATCCTGGGATCCCACAACCTTCTAATTGATTGTTTTAATTGCACAGATACAGGTTTACACTTTGTGTTGTAGAGCTCTGTGGGTTTTGATAAATACATGTCCTGCTGTTATCAGATGAATGTCCTATAAATTTCAATGAGATCAAGTTCAGTGATAGTGCCATTCAAGTCAACTATTAATATATCCTTACTGATTTTTTTTTTTTGTCTGCTTGATACAGCAGTTGCCAAAAGAGGTGTACTGAACCCTCTAACTATAATACTGAATTTAACTATTTTTTTCTTTCCCAGTGGCTCTGACCTAATGAGGAGAGTTCTTTTAAGGGATTGGGCTCTTCCTGGAAGAAGGGATTAGAAGCATGAGCGGGATTTGGTGCAAGGAAGATTCTCAGTTGCTGTCTTTAAAGATGGATGGGGCCATGAGGCATCCTCTAGGACCGCGGTCCCCCATCCCCAGGCCATGGACTGGATGCCAGTCTGTGGCCTGTTGGGGGCCGGGGCTGTGCAGCAAACACCGAGCCCGCAAGGCTTCATCCGTGTTTGCTGCTGCTCCCCATCCCTTGCGTCACCGTGTGGGGTCCTCCTGCTGTGATATCAGCAGCGGCTTGGGATTTTCAGAGGAGCACGACCCCTTGCTGTGGACTGGGCATGGGAGGGATCTAGGTTGCTCCTTGTGTGAATCTGCTGCCGGATGATCTGGGGTGGAGCTGGGGCGGTGGTGCAGGTGCTGGGGAGCGGTTGCAAGTGCAGATTGTCACTGGCAGAGAGGTTTGACTGCACAACGAATGTGGTGCGCTTGGGTCATCCAGGGACTGCTCGCCTGCCTGTGAAACGATTGTCTTCCATGAAGCCGGTCCCTGGTGCCAAAAACGCCGGGGACCGCTGCTCTAGAAGAGAAGCACTGCCCCTGGTTGATAGCCAGCAAAGAGAAAAGGAACTCAGTTTTACAAACATGAATGAATTCTGCCAACACCCAGAATGAGCTGTGAAGCAGATTCCACCATTAGGCCTCCAGATCAGAATGCAACTCACCTTGCAACTTTACCTTGCAGAATGCAACTTTACCTTGAGTGTGAGACCCAGCCGAGAACCCAGCTGAGCAGCATCCAGCCATCTGATCTACACAAATATGAGGTATTAATAATAAGTTGTTGTTTTAAGCTGCCAATTTTTTGTTAGAACAGTAGAAAACTCATAAATTACTAGTTATAATTTGTAAATAGTAACAAACACCCAATGATATTTAAATTATACTCTATCCAACATGAGCAAAACACAAAAATTATGTATTAATAGTACATTGTATAGCAATTAAAAGTTTGAATTCTAGAGCCAGATCATTTGGGGTGGAAATGGGCTCCACCAGTTCTTAGCTGTTAACCTTGAACAAGTTATTCCATCTATGCATTAGTTTCTGCATCAGTAAATGGGGGGAAATAACAGGGGTGTCAAAATAATTAAATGAGGTAATATTTGTAATTTTTTAAAATAGTGCCTGGTACATGGTGAATAATATATAAATATTTGCTAAA
>NW_012148330.1:87542-89572 GCF_000956105.1 Propithecus coquereli
GCTAGGTGTGAGCATCGTTAGGTGTGAGTTTACCCATTATCTACTTCCCGCTCCTACCTGCCCAATGCGCTGTCAATGTTACTTCCCACATGTGCACTTTAGTGTTGATCAATTAGTACCAACTTAGTGGTGATTACATGTGGTGTTTGCTTTTCCATTCTTGTGATACTTCACTTAGAAAAATGGGCTCCAGCTCCATCCAAGATAATACAATAAGTAGTTCATCATTTTTTTATGGTTAAGTAGTACTCCATGGTATATGTATACCAAATTTTGTTAACCCACTCATGTATTGATGGGCACTTGAGTTGTTTCCACATCTTTGCAATTGTGAATTGTGCTTCTATAAACATTTGGATGCAGATGTCTTTTTTATGGAATATCTTTTTTAGCCTTGTAGTATAGCTTGAAGTCTAGTAAATGATGCCTCCCAATCTGCTCTTTTTGCTTAAGGTGATTTTAGCTATCCAGGGTCTTCTCTGGTTCCATACGAAGCATAGAATTGTTTTTTCTAGATCTGCAAAAAATGATGTTGGTAATTTAATAGGGATTGCAATGAATCTGAAGATCATTTTGGGTAGTATAGGCATTTTAACAATGTTGATTCTGGCAATCTGAGTATGGTATGGTTTTCCATCTGTTTCTATCCTCTGCTATTTCCTTCCTCAGTGTTTCATAATTCTCCCTGTAGAGGTCTCTGACCTCCTTAGTTAAATATATTGCTAGGCATTTTATTTTCTTTGTTGTATAGTGAAAGGTATTGAGTCTTTGATTTGATTCTTAGTTTGACTATTGTTGGTGTATAGGAATGCTACTGATTTGTGTTCATTGATTTTGTAACCTGAGACCTTGCTGAATTTATCAATTCCAGTAGTTTCTTGGCAGAATTTTGGGATTTTCTAGTTACAAGATCAGTGTTCATCAGTCCAAAAGACTTCTCTTAACTGATTTGACTATTTGAGTTTTGAGTAAAACAAGATGCTTGCTGTATATGACATTATATTATATTCACATATATTTAAAAAAATACATCTCTAATATTGGGAAGATAGAAGTAATTCACATAATATATTGAAAAACATTGACTTCTTTTTACTTTTTCTTCTTGAAAATCAGGTTCACTTTTTTCCTTATATTTCTAGGAGGATAGGGTCAGTGCCAGTTAAAGATGGGACAATGAATGTTACAGTGTAAGTGTCTTGCAGAAAAGTAAAAGAAGTAAATAGTATCAGGAGAAAGTTTTTGAAGTGTGTGGAAGAGAGATAAGAGGTCTTACATCAGAGCCATTGCTTTTCTTCCCTTCACAGTGGACAAACACTTAAGGGGTAGAAAACAAAACAATAAAGAGAACAGGGCTGTGTTTTCCTTCTCTTGTAGGATATGTGGGAGGGGCCAACCTCACATGTTCCAGAACCCATGTGGAACCATTAAGGCAGAATAGAAATAATTACATCGTAAGGTTAGCTCACTATCCCTAGTGTAAAATTAGCCAAAAGGGGTAATTGCCTACCAGGGTGTATTAAGAATTGTGGTCTTTTACTTGGGGTAAACAGAGGTCATTAAAATGTTTTAATACATAAGGTGAATGGTATATTTGACTTTTATAATTATTACCCAGGCTACAGCATGGAATTTAGAACGGAAAATTCAATAGAGAATTTGGAGATTAGTTGTGAAGTTAACGAAAAAGCCCCTGTGGAAATGTAGCTTTGACTAGAATGGTGAGTACTAAAGATGATGACTACACATATTTGTACATTTAGAAAGAAAAATCATCAAGCAATGATAGCAGATTGAATATAGAATATGAAGGAGGGGGACAAGTATCAACAATAATCCATAGGGTATTGGTTTACTGGTGCCAAATGTATAGGACTGAAGTCTTAGTGACTCTAAACCTAATGAAATAGAATCAATATTTACAAAAATTACAAGGTAATTCCAAAATGTAAGTTGGTTATCTTTATTTTAGCATTTTCCTTGTTATCAAAGTTTAGCACATGAAGGGCATTTTTTTATGTTTTTTGTTT
>NW_012148330.1:89622-90760 GCF_000956105.1 Propithecus coquereli
AAACTTTTTATTTCTTTCCACTTTAAAACTGAAAAATTCTATGTATACATCTAAAACTAATTGTGTTACCTTCTATTTTGTTGCAGTATAGACTCATGCTCCAAAATACAAACAAATAGGTACAGTCAGGCACACAAGTCAGTCTAAACCTGGAAGCAACATTAGAAATAGAGACCATAGTAAAATACAATTGTTTTTGGATTTGTCTGCTAAGATACTTTTAAGCCAAACCATATTTAAACTTTTACATAGCTATATAGGTTGTCAAATGTGGTTTCACACATAAATTGTATACTAGGCTGAAAATGCAATAAAAAAGATATACAGTAGATTATAATACAAACTCTATAACCTACCAATCCACATAACTTGGGCAAAAATTTTATGTCTTTAAAAATGAAATTTTCTTTTTATTTTTAATTATTTTTTGGAGATAGCTATATAGTTCACACTCACAAAGGAATCATAATACTCTATAGGCCCTAGGAATATTTTGGTGAATATAAATATTTAGTGTATTACATTTATATAAAGAATACAAGTGATTAAAAAATAATGTCTTACTTTTGTCCAATGGCAGTAATAGAAAACAGTTGCATATAAATAGGCCCATTTTTTTTCCTTTTTAGCAATGACTTATATATCTTTAATAGCTGTGTTGTTATAACTCCAGTAAGATATTATTTAGTAAGTTAATGCAAAACAAATCCTGTGAACAGCCACAAGCTCAAAGATTATGATTTTTAGTCAATATAACACTTAATAATTTTACATTAACCATGTGCCAAAGAGAAAAAAGAAAAAATATTACAAAAATTAATAAATAAATAAATTGGTCTAGGCTAAATTGCACTCCTCTTAAAGAAAGTAGTCAACTCACATTAAAACCTATGGCATAGAATGTGCCATATTCAGTAAGCTATGTCATAACATTCCTTTTTTTCTTTCTCCAATTGCAATTTAATGTGCTAGTGATGTAATTCTACATTCTCTTCAACATGAACATAGGCTGATGGCCTTGAATGGCATTCACTCTTATGTACTTTGGATTAAAGAAGTAGATAAAATTCAACTGAATAATTTAAATATTTAAAGTAATAACATTAGCTTTGAAATAAATTTAGAGGTGGAAAATCAT
>NW_012148330.1:91880-94308 GCF_000956105.1 Propithecus coquereli
GAAGTGATAGCAGATGAATTTTAGAAAATGAATAGATATTAAGATTTAAAAAATAAGAAAATAATATTACCAAAGGAAGGAACCAGGGTTTCAGTGGTCTGTGGTTGTCATGCAGCTGGATGCCTTCAGGCAACTGGAAGTCCTAGGGTATGACAAAATTAACAAATGTGATTAGAAGATTTTTCAGAGACAAATCTTGGCAAAGCCTGTGAAGGGCAATGAGTTTCACTTTGGCTGCTTTTGATGGACCTGGTTAACAATGAAGGGATGAGTTTGTTAAATAGCATGTATACAGACGCACGCAGAGTCAAGTACCAGAAAGAAGTAAATGTTGGAAATACAGCATGAGAATAATTAGCATGTGAATGGGAGTTGAAGTCACAGGCATGATTGATGACATGCAGGGAGGTGGTGGGACCTGAGAAGAGCAAACGCCTGGTGATTGATCTCTGGGTGAGCCTATAATGTAGGAGGGGAGTGAGAGAAGATAGATGATAGAGTAGCTGAGGAAGGAAGAAACAGGGATGGATACAAACACATCAGAAAAATCATAGAAAAAGGTCATAGGAACCCAACAAAGAGGTCTAAAATGGAGGGGATTATCAAGAATTCCAAATATTAAAGAGTAAGCAATATGAGATAACATAAACATGAACACTAACAGAAAAGTGGTTCTTGGGTTTAGCATGGGGATATATTGACATTTTGGCAAGAATAATATTAAGAGAAGTATCAAATAACTGGCTTAAGTCAATCAAACCATTGGTGTATATCCAGTGCCGTATTTAACCTGTATTATTTTGCACAGGAACCATTTAAGTATTATTATTAGTTCTATGTTGCAGGTGAAGAAACTGAGGCTGAGAGAGGTTTTAGTGACTTAGGGAAGGGGATAGTCAGGTCACAGGGGAAAAAAAATCCCTGCATCATTAGCCTGCAGTGCTTCCCAAAGAATGCAAATATATTATTGGTCACTTTCTGGGTACAAAACGCTATGCTAGGTATTGTAACAAAATATACAACTTACGTATGTATAAAAATTAATTTATGTACATATGAATCAACATAAGCATAGCTGTAGCTATGATAAATAAAAACGTAAAGTAATATGTGGTAATTGCCTAATCATTTGCATAAGTTACATGTATTACGGAAGGTTTGAGGAGAAACTTCAGCTGTGTCTATTACACAGTTGATTATTCATTATTTTGGCATTTTAATAGTTTGAAATGTATTTATTAAGAACCTAACATTTGTAAAACCTTATGATAGATGGAGGGATTGTATAGATGAATAATGCTCAGGAGATGTCAGTGTGTATTTGGGAGGCTATTGCCATACACAGCTAATGTACTGTGGGAGTGTGAAAAGTGTCATAGCCGGGGGAGTGATATAAGTTCCAGATTGGACCTGTATTATTTTGCTGGGGATACTGGGGAAGTTCTTACGGTAGACTGTGTGCACAGGCTTTCTCAATACTCATTCCACACTTGTTAAGGTTAAAGAGGTTAGAAAGCTAAAACGAAACAAAACAAGAAATGTAGCTTCCTTTGAGCCAGTGTTCTGGATGTAGCTTAGACCACTTACCTATTGTGTACATGGGTACCAGACATGGAGGGATGAAATAAGTCGAAGTCCACCTTGCTATTGTTGATTCTGGCAAGTAAAGCCAAGGAGACAGTAGTTTCAGAAACAGTGGAAGTGGCAGAACTTAATATCCTTGTTCCTAATCATGAGATTTATGGATGTAAGAAGCTTAAAGTGTTGGCAGCAGGACCATCTTCATGACCCAGGATTACAGGAATAACTGTATGCTTTTAAATTCAATAACCCAAAACCTTCCTCTATGACTCCAACCACACACATACTTCAGCTATATCAATTGTGTATGTATGAAATGTACTTTCTGCTTGTGATACCTACCAGTGGTTTTGGTTTCCCTCTTAAATCCCTGGAAAATGTGATACTTAAATTGTGTTTTGTAGAAATTCACTAGTTTAAAAATGCTAAACGAAGAAAGGTTTGATATTTTCTGTCCCCTCCCCACAGAAGGTTAGGTGCAGAAGTACAAAGATCACACAATTTTAAATATAACCTAAGTTTTGCAGGTCTGGAACACAGAGTGGTTAGATGAGCATCTCAGGCAAAGTTAATCAGTGACCATAGTCTAAATGTTTTATGTGTCATACCAAGGCATTTTGACTTTATATTTAAGCAATGAGCCTAGAGGAAAATGCCATTCCCATTGAAAATATGTGTCTCATGTAGAGTTTTGAAGAATGAAGTTAAAGAGAGATCAGATGTACTTTTATAAACATGGCTTCTAAGTGTGACAAACCCTGGTAAATTGCAAGTCCTATGCATCTATGTTTATAATATCATTTGCCTCAAAATCTTGTTTTTCTCTTCTGATGTCGTAATTAAATTT
>NW_012148330.1:94358-94981 GCF_000956105.1 Propithecus coquereli
TTTGGATTAAAGAAGTAGATAAAATTCAACTGAATAATTTAAATATTTAAAGTAATAACATTAGCTTTGAAATAAATTTAGAGGTGGAAAATCATGTTGGAAATACTTTAAGAATTTTGCATTTATGTATTCAAATAAAAATATTATGAATATTATTACTAAAAGAAAAAATTTTGTCTTGATTTCAAATTTTGATCAGAAAATTTTTAGACTATCTCTAACAATAGCTGACAGAATAAGATTTGCAAATCCTGATAAATCATTTTTCATGCCTGTGTCATTTTAGAATAAACTGATGGCTGCTAAAACTTAATTTAGTTTGAGTCTCTTCTGATCATATATATAGTTTTGCACACAGTCATGTTCAATGCGATTATATTATATATTACAAGAAATATGCCAGGTTTAAAGTAAGAAACTCTTTTGAATGCTGTGATATTCAGGAATCTTTATCAATTTGTGCTAGGCTAAGGTTTTTAAAAAAACCTTTTCCTTAATAGAGCACTTGATCCCAAGAGTAAATCTGTCGATATAAATCTTCACATTTTATTTTTGCATTTTCTAAAGCACATCTACCACAGTAGTTACATATAGACTTCAGCATGCAATCTAATGTTAGACGA
>NW_012148330.1:96052-97113 GCF_000956105.1 Propithecus coquereli
AAATAAACTAAAATCTGAGCCAAAGCTTTCAAAGCTAAAGTGCTGATTTCAAAGGAAATCAAAGGAAAAAGAAAGAGAGACTCAAGGGAACTGCAAGTAGAGCATTTGTCAGTCCACTCTAGTCCGAAAGTTCAACCCAGCCTGAAAAGAACTGGATGTTTTAGAGAGGAGGGATAATTGAGCAATGAAGAGATGTAAAACCACAGAAAAATATGAATTTTGGGGAAATTTCTTTTTCTATATTGATATATTATACTCAGAATCTTTTGGATGGAATACTTATTTACTTGTTTTAGGCCTGGGAACAGTTTTAAAATTATATTTAAAAGAAGGAAACCAAAATGGACTTTCTCTCATATAAAATGTACATAAGCACGTAGATAAATTTAGGGATAATTTATGTCATTACATAGTAAAATTATCTACTTTACACATTTTAATCAAAACAATTCAAGAGATTTCATTTCTGGTTCCTTTAATTTAGTTGTATTATAATTGTAGCTTACATGTTCTTTCCTGAAGTTGACACCATTTTGATAGTATAGTAGACAATGTGGCTTTTACATGGTGCAATGTAAAAACATGGGCTTTGAATCTAGATTTATTTGTGATCATTCCATTTTCTTTCAACTTCATAAGAACACACTAAAGTTAATAAGACTTGCATTTTTATTTTTATAATATGAAAAGTGAAAATTCATTACCGAAGTTGTGATGAATATAGAGATAATGAAATAATACATGTAAAACAGTTAGAACAGTGTCAGACATATAGTAGGTGCCATAAAAAAAAGCCCTCAGTGGAGAGCAAGAACTAAGGGGTGAATATTTCAACCTTCATCTTTCAGATTGGCAACTTAGAGTGGCATCTGACACTTAGGCAAAAATAAATATCAAACTTTCCTACATATAAATAAGCCACCTATCAAAGAATTATTTTACTGCTACTATTGACTAATATCTAAAGACTTCTTGCAAAAATTCATCATCTACAATTACAGTAGCTGAAACATCCCTTAGGACTTTTGATAAAAATGTAATAGAGTCAAGTGGAAACAACC
>NW_012148330.1:99313-102579 GCF_000956105.1 Propithecus coquereli
ATTAATGATTATAAAAAAAAGTTAGCCTTTACTTTGGTTTCCTTACTGACATCAGACAGCACTCAACTAATTATCTGAGACAAATAGAAAAGGAAAACCTTCCCTGTGCTCACCATATCTGAGTTTTCTTGCCAGGCTAGGAGAGGATATACTTGTGATAAAAAGAGCCATATTAAACCACTGGTACACTGGATCTGAGGCCCTGTGATTCATATTATTTGGACGGTCTGAGAAGGCAATTTAAACTTGACCAGAAGCCGGAGTAGGGAGAAAGTCAGCAAGATTTTTTCTAACAGAGAAGGGAGTTAGCAACTACAGAGCCCTTGTTCTGGGTGCTTTAGATCTCCTAAACTACTAAATGACCAAGCAAAATAGCCAGAGGCTTTCTACTACCAAATTATATCCCGATTTGTAGAGCACAGGCCAAGATGTAGTAGTGGTATAGAGCCTGGGGGCTTCAAACTCTGAAATAAATCAAATACTTTAGAAGCGACAACACTACCTCTTATTGTCTTCTTATTTAATGTCTTCTTATTTAATGCTGTTCAAAAGTGAATTTCTATTGCTTATTCTGAGATGGTAATGATATGTCATCAATTAATTATTGAGATTTGTTTAAAATCAAGAATTTAATGTGTTAAGTACAAGATCACCTGAGAATCTTTGAGGAGAAAAGTTATTCAATGAGGCTACACATCTTAACCTCAAAGGAGAAGTTAGAACAACTTCTTACTTCTGAGTTAGAAGGCATTAAGTCACGGATAGAACAATGACTCCTGAATGTGTACTGGGAGTCAGGGCTGATGATTGCTTTAGGCCCAGTATGTCTTGTGCTGTGTTAGGATCTGACCAGCATTGTCACCTCGGTTCTATTACTGCAGTCCCTGAGAGGCAGCTTTTGAGAGCCCTGTGTGAAAAACTGCAGAATAAGAATCAGAACATCTGGTTTCAAAACTGGCAAAGGTGAGTAAGCTGCCCTAATTAAGCTCGAGGTGCTGCCATCACACAGATGGGAGGGGTACCACGTAGTATCTGAGGCTAGTGAAATTCCAGGATGGGGGCATCTCCAGGACCATACTGGGCTTCCAAGTAGAGGGAATCATACTCACTTGACCATACCACCTGATCTTTAACCTTATCAGAAGAGACTGTTGGTGACCTTCCCTTATCTCTGGCACATTGAAAATCCAGGAATTTGAGTCGGTCCAGGTTTACTATCTTCTGGGTGTTAGACTCTAGCCATAAGGTCTAGAGTCAAGCTCCCATTGGAAAGATTATGACTTAAGCATTGCTGTATTTAAAGGTGAGATCAAAGTAAGTACACATATCTATGACCAGTTTTTATAAGGTGATGCTAAGGTAGTAATGAGAAAATGAGGGTGACAAGAGCCACAAGAAAGCAATAGCACAGTAGCCAAATTTCCTAGGTAAAATCTTTGCTTTGCCACTAATTTGTTGTGTAACAAGTTACTTAACTACTTTTTGCCCTAATAAAGTCACCTGTTTAAATATGTAAGGCATGTCATAAGGTTGTTCTTAGAAATAAGTAAGATAATATGTATAAAATACTTACTCTTGTGCCTGGCACATTATAGTTTCTACAGAAATGTTGCCTTCAACATTGCCTTGAGATGTAGAGATGGATCCTAAGGTAGAAGAGGCCTGCTGCTGTCCAATAGGTTGGTAAGTCACCCCAGCAACATGTACATAATTATGGGCAGAATATTCCCTTTCAAGGCCTTTGTCAAAAGGGATGTTGTGAGGAAGAAACTGGATGGGGACAAGGCAAAGTCTTAGGTCTCCAAGAGTTATCACTCTTGTTGAACAGTCATCCTTTGCTGAGATCTGTCAAAGGGACATTTTCACCAAATGCATGTGAGAAAGCAGATTCATTTATCATCTATGCAATTTATAAAGGCTGCTTATCTATATTTATTATATCTGTTAAATATGATGCAATTTTAAACTACAGAAACATACAGAAAAAAGGATCATAAGCACTTAACACCCAAATCTATCAAATCCTCATTCTCTTCCACAAATAATTTATATATCCTTTTAATTAAACTGAATGGACACTGTTAACAGTCTTATGTACCATTCTCCAATCCTCTCTCATCTCTTCTCATCTGAGGTAACTACTATCCAAATATTCTGTTTATCATCTCCATAATTTTCTTTTTACTCTTGACTATTTATGTGTGCATATCTAAAGTATATATCATATTGTGTTTAATTTCCATGATATTTACATAAACACTGTCTGGTAGCCAGCCTCAAAGATGGACCTTAATGATCTGTGTCTCCTAGAACTCTTATATTTGAATGCTCTTCTCCATTATTGAATCATAGCAGATCTGTGTGAGCAACAGATTCTGGTGGAGGTGACAGTGTGATTTCCTTCATTATAAAGGCATTGTAGCTTCTGTCTTGGTCTCTTGGATCTCTCCCTTTTGGGTGAGCATGCTACCATGTTCTGGGGACACACAGGCAGCCATTTGGAGAAATCCAGGTAAGAAGAAAGTGAGGTCTCCCATCAACAAACAGCACCACCTTGCTCCTAAGTGACTCAGTCACCTTGGAAGAAGATGTTCCATCCTGAAAAGACAAGAAATGATGGTAGCCCCAGCCAACTAGCAGCCTCATCTGACTGCAATCATATTCAGAGCCAGAACAACAAAGTTAAGCCACTCCCGTGTTCCTGACCCACAGAAACTGTGAGAAATAATGAAGGCACATTGTTGTTTTTAAGGCTCTAAATTTTGGAGTAATTTGTTGTAGAGAAAAAGGTTGCTACCACTGAGACGAAACTACAGGAGACAACAGGAAGAATGGAGAAGGAAAATTTCAGAAAAATGTGAGGAAAGAGAAGAGTGCTAGCAGGGAGCTCTAGAGCCATTGGGCTAGAAAAGATGTTGGGCCAAGCTTCTACTTCTTAATATCTGGTAAGGTAAATAAAATAGGTGTGGAAGCAGATTTGCAGTGCTAAAATTCACAATAGAATATGAAAATGTAATAGCTATTATATTTATGCATCTGAGAGTACAAGAGCAACTCCATAAAGTAGAGAAGAAGAAATAGAAACTTACTTGTTTCAGTTCAAGGCAGATAAAGTCTCCAGAAATTAGTAAAGATGATTCTGAAGTTAGATCATATAGTTCTATATCAATCTTTGTACTTCCAGAAGAGAATACATATTTCTATGTAAGTGCAAATAGAATACTAACAAAAATGACTTAAAATAATTCTTAGTAAATTGCAAATAG
>NW_012148330.1:102629-104307 GCF_000956105.1 Propithecus coquereli
CGAAGGATGGACATATTTGAAACACGGACTTGGGGGGGGAACCAAGGGCAACACACGTAACCTAAACATCTGTACACCCATAATTTGCTGAAATAAAGAAAAAAAAATGTAATAGAATCAGATCAAATTTTGCAATCTCAAGTTTCCCAAATCCACAAAAGTTTTGTATGAGGAAATATGTTCAAAATAAAGAAAGGTGGTCTTGGAGAGGAAAAAAAAAAAAAAGGGATGAGGGAAGTTGAATTGTTGGAAAATGAGGAGATTTATTTTTCTAAATAGGCAGTACTTCTACAGGGGGGTTATGACTTGGTTATTCTGAAGCATTTCCCATTCCTACTGTGTGTCATGCTGTGGGATATATAAAATTTAGAGCTTCATAAAACTATAGGTGGTGGTGTCTTCTCATTCTCTTCTTCAAGTTATCTCCTAGAGCTTTCTGATTTTTGGAACATCTGCTTCCCAGCTTTACCCACCAACATGCTTAAATTAATTATAAAATGAATGAGATGAATGAAGGTTTTATGTTTGTGTGCTCTACTGCTATATAAATTCAGAAGTCTGAAAAAATAAGTTTGTCATCAAGTCATACATTCTTGTTAAGAAAATTGATCAATAAGGAAAGCAAACTGCCCTTGCTTTCCCTTGTACTTAACCTCATATTCAGAATTTAACACAACCCACTCCTAAAGATGACTCTGCCACCACTGTATTTTATGCTTTCTAATAAACTATGCTAATGTCCTTAAGATTGTATTTTAAATCTCCCTTAGTGCAAGTATTTCTACTAGATTTTAAAGGCTAAAGTAAAGTTTTCTAAGAAAGTAATTCAGTTTGTGAGCAAATGTCCGTTTTGGCATCTTTAGTCACCATGAGAAATACAGAATAACAGAGTGCTTTTACTGTCCTATCAGTGACAGCCCTGCATCTGTTAACTAGAGCAGTATTTCAGCTAAAACTCTCCAGATTAACTCCCCCCTCCTTTGGAGCTGTGACTTTTTGATGATGAATGTGTCACTAACACAAGTATTTTACCAGCTTTTAAAAGAATAGTTCTGTTAAAGCTTGGGGACAGGAGTTGTTTTTATGTAATGTCTGAAATAGACTTATAATATTAAAATATGATGAATGAGAATAGTGAAAAATAATAAATTCTAATGTGACTGAGCTTTCAAGAACCTTGGAGACTCATGCTCATCAGAGAACTGCACCTAAAAGGTTTCTATCTCATAAATCAGAGGTTTAATAACTTGCACATAACAGAATCACATGATAAACATATAAGAGTATAGATTACTATATTCTGCACCCAAATATTCAGGAAAGTAATCAAGAATGTCCATATTTAACATTTTCCCCTCATGGTTCTATGGAGTGAGAATACAGGCAAGTTGTTAGGAGTTTGTTCTCTGCAGTCAGAGTGGCAACATTTAAACCCCAACTCCACCTGTTACTAGCCATCTGATCTTAGCAAGTTCCTTAAATGATAAGCTTACCCTCCACAGCTGAAGAAAATGAGAAATAATTATATCTTTCTCATAGGGTGAAATGAGGTAATACATGCAAAATGGCATATATTCAACCCTTGCAAATTTTATCTATTATCATTATTGTTTGATACCAGTAGAATTAAAATAAAACAAACTTGTCCTTTGAAATCATATTATCTAGACATAGGCAA
>NW_012148330.1:110544-116206 GCF_000956105.1 Propithecus coquereli
TTAAAAAGCTTTGGGTGTTTTTTACATAGTGTGGATTCTAATAAGGATAAGAATTGATTAAATTATGTTATGGCTGAGAAAATAAAACCAGAAATAAACCAACACATTTATATCTCACTCATGATACAAATATATATAGTGAGGCAGTTTGAGGACCCAACTGCTCAATCAACTGCTTTCTGGTCTAGGACAATTCTTCTGGTCACCAGGGCCAAAAACAGGAGAAAGGAAGTAAATTGAAAATTTTATTTTAAAGCTCTGACTCAGAAATGACACCCTGGCACATATCACTTTGATTCAGACTTCACTAATCAAAGCAAATCAATGGTTCTAAAAGTTCTATGTAGGTAGTAGTCAAGGAAAGCCAATCTTGTCACGTCTTGGAAGAGAAACGGAAATATTTACTAAATAGAACAGTACAAATATAATCACAGTTACTTTTTAAATATTTTCTCCCTGTCTGTCACTTTTATCACTTTGTGGGAAGATGATTTCTGTACCAAATATTTTGATGATGAACTTGTCAAATGTATTAATGTTTCTTGTCAGTGCTTTCTTGTTTTTAAAGAAATATTTTCCCATATAGAGTTAATAAAGTCTTTCTAATATATATTTAAAATGTTTATAAAGTTTGACTTTTCACATTCCTACCTTTAATTTACCTGGAATTTTTCTAATCATAAAATTACTAGAAATCATAACTATGTTTCCATGTATGTGATGCTTATATACTTAACGATACATTTTTCCAACAAAATCAAACTTCTCCTCACAAACACAAAAATGGACCTCTGTAAGCTTTAAAAATTAAACACTTCCCTCAGACCCATTCTATTAACATTGTCTAAAATGCCTATTTTAGTTCTTTAAAAAATTAAAAACATATATTCTTGGAATTTTTCTGGTAATTAAAAATTTTATCATAATATTTTATTGCTCTTTTCCAGTCCCTGTAGTTTCTTTTACCACTTGATTTTCCAATGGTTTAATTTTTCTTTGGTGAAAGTAATTAATAATTCATTTTTAGCGAAGCCTTTTGTGTGCTAATGTGTTAATATTTTTACATCTGAAAATATCATCATTGTTCTCTCTTTAATTATAGCTTAGCTAGTATAACTTCTTGTTTGAGTCTTCATATTCTCTTTTTTGGGGGGGGTGGGGAGACAGAGTCTCACTCTGTTGCCTTGAGTAGAGTGCTGTGGCATCAACCTAGCTCACAGCAACCTCAAATTCCCGGGCTCAAGCAATCCTTCTGCTCAGCCTCCCGAGTAGCTGGGACTACAGGCACGTGCCACCATGCCCGGATAATTTTTTCTATATATTTTTAGTTGTCCAGCTAAGTTCTTTTTATTTTTTTAGTAGAGACAGGGTCTCGCTCTTGCTCAGGCTGGTCTTGAACTCCTGAGCTCAAACGATGCACCCTACTTGGCCTCCAGAGTGCTAGGATTACAGGCGTGAGCAACCGCCCCATATTCTTTTTGAAGAGAGTGTTACTCTATTTCCTTATTTCTGATGAGATATCTGTTAATATTCTAAATGTCATTGTGTTGTAGTTAATCTACATGTTTTCTTTGGTAATGTTTAAGAAATATCTCTCTCTCTTTTTTTTTTTTCCTAGAGACAAAATATTGCTGTAATGCCCAGGCTGGAGTACAGTGGCATGATCATTGCTCGTTATAACCTTGCACTCCTGGGCTCAAGCTGATACAGGAAAGTGTACCAGAAAACTGGCATCTGGCCTAAAGACCAAGTGAGTTCTTGGCTTTGCACAGGAAAGACTTTAAGAGTGAGTCGACAAGAGTAAAGCAAAAGCAAGTTTATAGAAGTAACAAAGAAAAAGAGGGAAGCCTTGCTCTATAGGCAGATCAGTGGTTATCTCTCAGAACAACAGAAAGTAGCACATTTCCGGATCTTATTTTATACCTTCTATTTAATTTTATGTTAAGCAGAGGGAGGATTATTCATAAGATTTCTGGGAAAGGGGTAAGGAGTTACTGGAATCTGGAGTCCCTTCTCTTTTCAAACCTTATAGTGTAACTTCCGGAGTTGCCATGGCATTTGTAAACTGTCCTGGCACTGGTGGGAATTTCTTTTAGTATGCTAATACATTATAACCAGGGTGTAATGAGTAGTGAGGGTAACCTGAGGCTTTTTCCTGTGGCCATCTGGGTTATAGCTAATTTTGGCCAGTTTTTCCACTGTCTCTTGTTTTATCAGAGACCTTGGTTCAGTCTTATGACTCATTGAGCAGCACCTGCTGGTTCCCTATCTCAAACCTATCCTCCTGCCTTAGCCTCCTGAGTAGCTAGAACTAAAGGTATATGCCACCATGCTAAGCTAATTATTATTATTTTTTAAATTTTTGTAGATACGGGGTCTCACAATGTTGCCCAGGCTGGTCTCAAACTCCTGGCCTCAAGTGATCCTCCTGCCTCCGCCGCTCAAAGCCCTGGGATTACAGGTATGAGCCACCATGCCCAGCCAACAAGAAATGTATCTTTATTTTTTATATTCTTCTGTATATAAGATAAGATAGATTTAGACACGATTACAGAAAAAAATAATTAAATTATTAATCAAGAGAGGAACTAACATGTAAAGAAAATCTGGAAGTAACACTCAGGACTATTATGAGGGTACCCAATCAACAAAGACCAAAGATGTTGCTGTTATATATTTCTCTACCATCTGAAGTAGATGGTTTCTAATTCATGATGGCTACTTTAGCTACTTTTCTTCATGTCTTTCTTACAAGAAGAAAGGAGAAATGGATGAGAAAAGACATTTCTCCCCCATGTAAGGAGAATTCCTGCAACATGCTGTCAACATTTTCACTACCATCTCATTATACAGGAGAATATATTTCCCATCTTAGTATATTTTTTTGCTGGAAAATTATCAATTTCATCCCTCCAAATATTATTTTCCTGCAATAATAAAAAACTGAGCAAGGTCTCAGATTCTACCCAACTTTCAAGCTAAGAAGTTAGCCCCCATAGTTTTATAAATGCTGGAAGAAAACATGAAACTTTTGGATCAGAATCTAAGAATTTCTTTTATTCACATGACAGCAGGTAGCATGAGCTTCAAGTTGAGATTCATTTTCTTTGTCCCCCAAATCCCCTGGGGACCATGCAGAACAGCCAGATTGATGCTGTGAACACAGTGATTTTGGGTCACAGCCGAGCAATCTTGTGTTTAAGAA
The DNA here is from genome assembly GCF_000956105.1 of Propithecus coquereli. Classification (NCBI taxonomy): domain Eukaryota; kingdom Metazoa; phylum Chordata; class Mammalia; order Primates; family Indriidae; genus Propithecus; species Propithecus coquereli. Next base: position 113,750 of record NW_012148330.1, read on the forward strand.
AACCTCAATTTTATAAAGGGAGGTTCAAGCAAGTTTGTGCCACTGTACCCCCAGAGAGAAGATTATCTTCACTATTCTCATCGGAAAAGAAATGTGCTTTCTTCCTCAGGAAGAGACTCTACCTTCACCTTCCAAGGCTATTAACTATACAAAATTCTTGAAAAGGTAGACAAATGAATGCTAATATAAGACATCCAGAAATGCCATGGAAAATTGTTTCCCCCAAACCAATTTCTTTATTCTTTTCTTCTGAAATTCCTACCAGATACATATTAGATCTTTTCAATCACTCCTCACAATCCTTACATTTGTAGTTCATATCTTAATTCTGTTGGCTTTTGTGAGTATACTGCTGAAATCTTTTCTATTTCCTTCTTTTCACTAATTAATTTTGGATTATGTATTATAAAACATACATCTAAAGGATCAAAGAATTTCAAAAATAAGTTTATCAAATTTAAATGTTAATATTTCACTTAAATTTTGTTTCATGTTTTCTTATTTCATGTGGGCCTATATTTCATAATTTTGTGTTTGTTTAAAATGTTAATGAATATCTTCATTTATCTTCCTAGAACATTCCAAATATGATTATTTTAAAAGCTCTCATTATTTCATAAAAATAAATTCAACTAGTATGAATTCATAATCCTCTTGTTGATTTTGGTAGTTATGTTTTTAAGTAGTATATTTTCAGGTGGAAGAATTTACATGTGCAGGCTCATTTGGAGTGGGAACTCTGCGTGTGCGTGTGTGTGTGTGTTTGTGTGTGTAGTGTTTTCTTCTTTCTCACTTTATGTTCAGCCCTCCTTATCAAATTAGTTTGAGGATGCCCATACAAACTTCCCCACAACTGAGTAGAACACAAGGCTGACAGTTTTTCAAATCCTCTCTCTTAATGTAGTGGGGTTACTAGGGATACATTCACTCAGTATTAGTTCACCTAGCTCAAACCTTAAACCAAGTTTTGCATTTTCAGCAGTTCTCCCGTACATCGCTTCCTTTAAATATGGGGGGCTCAAAGCCACCCTATAGGTTCCAGTAATGAACCTGGTTCCAAGATATGACTTATATAGAGATATTTTAGTCCGCATTCTATTGTAGAAGGCAACTTAATGGCCATAATTGATGGCCTTGGGATCAGAAGTCCTAGATACTGTGCCTTCTATTTATTCAAAACTGTGTGTGTCTGTATGCATGTGTATTTTCAAAAAGTTCATCTCTGAACTCAATCGTTTGTGGACAATAAAAGAAAAAAAAAGAATAATAAAAAAGTTCATCTCATTTTTCGTTTTCACTATGTAATTGTGATTTTTCCTTTTCACTGTTTTCTAAAATTGCTCTGTATTTGGAACAGAAATGATGAATCAAGTCTACCTGTACTCCAATATCTTGATAAAGAAAATGTGGTTTGTTTTTATTTATTTGGGCTGAGCCAAACGTAGATATGTTTCACATTTCAAGACTAGAAGAAATTTAATCATTTAATTAGAATTAAACAAAGATATCAGGACACTGTTAAAGAGTGACAGAGACTTATTAGAGATTTTCACTCCATTCTCTATTACTTTCTGATTACTTATTATAATAATTTTAATGCCAAGCAAAAGCTGAATGCTACCCACAGTACTATCAATTTTTTCCAAAAATAAGATTCTTTGATGTTATAAACAATTGATGTTATAAACTCAAGTTGCTTGCCATTTTAATGGGAGTCTGTCCCCTTCAGGAATGAAGAAAAGCTAAGGGAATTTCTTAGATCACACATATATTCTAGGAAAAATATAGTAAAAAAAAGCTGTCTTTTTACTATAAATGATATTCCAAATTAAAATTATAAAATGAATATTAGTAAGAGAGAGCCAAAGTCCAAAATACACAAAACATTGTTTATAAAATGCTGAATTTGTTCAAAATTGTTAAAAGTGTGCAAATAGAGATACGGCTGTTCAGGAAAGCATCAGTAGCATAGCAAGGCATAAAAAATTATGGTACAATACGATTAATTAGATGGGAAGTGGACCTTGTAAAATAATTATATTTTTGACTCAATCAATCTACATCTTTATCTTCTATAGTTTCTCTACAGATGCTGAGTCTCTGGTCTTTTTTCAGATAGCCATGATAGTTTAAAAATAAATCATCCAACAAACAACACTTTGATTGATTCTCTTAGATCTTCAGTGTCCGTGTTTTGGTTACTGAACTGGAACTAACCATATCACACTTCAGAAGGCTAACAAGACCCTTTATTGTGTTCTAGACTCTCTCCAATATTTCGGATATCTGGTTACTAGGAAAAGCAACTTCCAAGTTATGTAAGATAGGAGAAATAGAAGTTAAATTGAAGAAGCAGCAGCTAAAATCATGATATTTATCTAAAGACTATAATGGCTAATTTTGGACATAGTGAGTTTCCTGCTACTAAAGAAGTCAGCCATAGGATGGACTAGGAGA
>NW_012148330.1:118791-119974 GCF_000956105.1 Propithecus coquereli
AGGAAAATGATACTATTGCATCTGCCTTTAAAAAAGAATATTAAAAGTGGAAAATATCCTTCCCATGGAAAAAAATGTATATAAGAAACACACTCAGCTGAAACAGAGGGTTAGAAAAATTTCCTGAAAAGGATATATTGCTCATAATTCATAACATCTCCCTAATTTTATATAATATTCAAGCATGTGTGTGCACTATGTGCCTTTTCAAGGTAGTATAATTGCCATATTGTTTATAGTAAATAATTTATATTATGTTTCTGCTTCTTCCCTAGTGGCCATAACATCTGTACTATATGCATATAACTCTATTCAAAGAGGTTTGTGTGTATTTGTATGAATGTGTTATAAGTAGCAGGGCTTAGTTGTTTGTTTCTACACTCCTTATTTGCTGAGGTTCTTTAACTATTGTGTGAATAAACATTTCTTATCTAAACAGAGTATATCAGAATCATATATCATGTATTTCTTTATATGTGTAACAATGTTAAACACTATAATATTTAAAGCAAGGTAAGGCTAATTTCTATTGTTTCTGTTTTCTAACAGGGCAAAATTATATGAACATAAGCAAAAAATAGGATTATTTACTACTATCCATCAGCTCCCACTAACTGATGAAGTGTTTACAAATAGCAACTAGTGTGGAGTTAGCACTCTTTACTTACCCCATATTCCAAAGAAACAAATAGAACTTAGTCGTAATTTTGCATTCACTTGATTCCACAAGTCCTGGAGGTAGAGTTATACTGATAATAGCAAGGAAGGAAATACAAAATGGAAATAATGTTTGTAAAAAGGTTTCTCAGAGATTGATAAACAACAAGAAGTCATTCATTTTGCTTGCCCAAAAATATGGCTATGTCCATTATTACAGAACTCAAAAAACTGTAAGAAATGAGATTATGTGCAATTAAAGAGAGTGCTATTTGAATGAAAAAAATGACATGTTGCTAATATTTTTTATATTACTCCTATGGTACTTCCCCAGGTAGGATGTATTAACTCTTCTTTAAAACACTAGAGAAGCATTTAATCTACTGAAAAACTTCATTTAATAGGACCCTAGGAGTTTGAAAAGCAACTCACTCAGTGGGAGAATCTGGTTTATAAAGTTCAGTGATGCAGCACTCAAAGGTATTGAATTTTAAATGAATTCATGAACCTAATAAATCATCCTGGC
>NW_012148330.1:122639-123326 GCF_000956105.1 Propithecus coquereli
AAGAGGACCTAGGAGACATGGACAGACTAGGCACTGATGTCAATGTATGAACAAGAAACTCTAGGTTCAGGGAAGTTCAGCCGATTTTGCCACATATGAGGGGTCAAAGCCTCTCAAACTTTTAGCATAATGTTGTAAGTGAGCTATTAGATGATACTAAATTTAGTTAAATTACTACCCTGATTTATTTCAATAGTTAAGAAAATAAAAATGGAAAATTGAGAAAAAAATATGTACATAATGCCAAACAGATGTATTTTTGGTGATTCTTTTCCGTAATCACGTAGTGTAACACTCAAATAAAAGTATCTACTTAAACTTGAAATAATGGTTCAATATGTATAACACTATCCTACAAAAATGATGGTCACTTCTCTATACTGGGGCTGTTAAGTATTTAGGAAGATCTCCTTTAGACAGTGTCTAAATAAATCCTGGTGGGGGAGGCAAGGTACATATTTAGCCCATTCTAATATAATACTAATAAATAATACTATTTCGGGCTGGATCTTAATGGAAACATGCTCTCTGGCAGATGTTAAGTTCTATAACTAACTCAGAAATATAAAACAATTATTAGTAATTATAAGTAAACCTCTACTTGGTAAATCTTAACTTCCCATATCAAGATAAACTCCTCAGCTTCTAATGTATGCTTATTGGTATAACATAATGCAGATAATACTA
>NW_012148330.1:123376-124574 GCF_000956105.1 Propithecus coquereli
AACAACAAAAATAAATGAAAAGGGACTTGATTATATTAAAAAGCTTCTGAACACCAAAGAAAATAAGCAAGAGAGTAAATATACCACATACAGGATAGGAGAAAATATTCACATCCGTCAAAGTATCAATATCCAGAATCTACAAAGAACTCAAATAAATGAGCAAGAAAAAAACAAAAAACAAAAGAAACAACCCCATCAAAAAGTGGGCAAAGGACAGGAACAGAAGTTTTTCAAAAAAAGTTAGACAAATGCCCAACAAACATATGAAAAAATGTTCAAAATCATTACTCATCTTGGAAATGCAAATTAAAATTGCAATGAAATACTACCTCACCTCTATCAGAATGGCCATAATTAAAAAGTTAAAAAATAATAGATGATAGTGTGAATGCATAAAGAAAGAATGCTTATACACTGTTGATGGACTGCAAAGTAGTACAACCTCTATAGAAAACAGCATGGAGATTTGTCAAAGAACTAAAGTAAACCTACCATTTGATCCAGCAACCCCACTACTGGGTATCTACCAAAAGGCAAATATGTCATTATGTCAGAAAGTCACCTGCACACAAATGTTTGTTGCAGCACAATTCTCAATTGCAAGAATGTGGAACCAACCTAAGTGCCCATCAATTCATGAGTGGATAAAGAAAATTGGTATATATACACCATGGAGTACTACTCAGCCATAAAAAGGAATGAAATAATATATTTTGCAGAAACTTGGATGGAACTGGAGACCATTATCCTAAGTGAAGTATCTCAGGAATGGAAAAACAGACACCATATGTTCTCACTAATAAATAGGAGCTAAATAATGGGTACACATAGGCAAAAAGATATATACAGGTCATTGGAAACCAAGAAGTGGAAGAGGATGAGGGGGTGATGGTTAAAACTTAGCTGCTGGATACAATAAACACTATTTTGGTGAAGGGCACATCAAAAGCCCTGACATAAACATTATACAAGCTATCCATGTACCAAAAACATTTGTATGCCTTAATATTTTGAAATAAAGGAAATTTAATTTTAGAAAAGTGAAAAATAAGAGTTCTGTCTTTATTCATTTTCATTTTATCTGTGATATCAATCCTCCTTTGAAAATTCAGATAAAAGCAAGTGTAATAAATAAATAAATAAATAAATTTCTCTTTACTTTGTTCAGTCCCTCTAATTGTACTGACCATCTCTT
>NW_012148330.1:124704-126379 GCF_000956105.1 Propithecus coquereli
AAAAAAATCAAAATCATACCATGTATCTTCTCAGACCACAATGGAATAAAACTAGAATTCAATCCAATGGAAACATTCAAATATATACCAATCATGGAAATTAAACAACCTACTGCTGAACAATCCTTGGGTCAATGATGAAATTAAGATGGGAATTAAAAGATTCCTTGGACTGAATGACAGATGGGACAAAAGCTTTCAAAACCTATGGGTTATATTTAAAACAGTTCTAAGGGGAAAGTTTATAGCCTTAAATGGCTACATTAAGAAGACAGAAAGTTCACAAATTAACAAGTTAAGGTTAAATCTCAAGTAACTAGTAAAAGAAGTGCAAACCACACCCAAGCCAGCAGAAGAAATAGATGGATTCACAGCTGAATTCCACGAGACCTACAGAGATGAACTGGAACCCATTCTACTGAAACTGTTCCATAATATTGAGAGGGAGAGAATCCTCCAGAGCTCATTCTATGAAACCAGTATCACCTTGATGCCAAAGCCAGGAAAAGGAACAACAAAAATAGAAAACTACAAACCAATATCCCTTATGAACATAGGTGCAAAAATCTTCAAAAAAAAATACTAGCAAATCAAATTCAACAACACATCAAAAAGACAATTTACTGTGATCAAGTGGGTTTCATTCCAGGGATGCAAGGATAGTTCAAAATACACAAATCAATAAATGTGATTCACCACATAAACAGAAGCAAAAACAAAGACCATATAATCATTTCAATAGATACAAAAAAAGCATTAGATAAAATTGACCACCCTTTCATGATTAAAACCCCTCAACAAACTAGGCATAGAAAGAACATAACTCAAAATTATAAAAGCAATATTTGACAAACACACAGCCAACACCATACTGAGTGAAGAAAAGTTGAAAGCATTCCCCCTAAGAACTGTAACAAGACTAGGGTGCCCACTGTCACAACTTCTATTAAATATAGTACTGGAAGTCCTAGCCAGAACAACCAGGCAAGAGAAATAAATAAAGGATATCCACATTGGGAAACGGGATCAAACTATCCCTGTTTGCTGAAAATATGATCTTGTATCTAGAAAAACATAAGACTCTACTGCAAGACTCTTGGAATTGATCAATATATACAGCAAAGTTTCAGGTTATAAAATCAACGTACACAAATCAGTAGCCTTTCTATATACTAATAACAGTTAAGCTGACATTCAAATCAAGGATGCAATACCATTCACAATAGCTACAAAGAAAATGAAATACCTAGGAATACACTTTAAAAGGGAGGAGAAAGTTTTCTACAAGAAGAACTACAAAACACTGATGAAAGAAATTGTAGATGACAAAAAGAAATGGAAAAACATCCTCTGCTCATGGATTAGCAAAATCAACATTAGTAAAATGTCCATACTGCTCAAAATGATTTACATATTCAATGAACTCCCATCAGAATATCAATGTCATATTTCTCAGATCTAGAAAAAAATAATCCTAAACTTCTTTTGGAAGCAAAAATAGCCTGAATAGCCAAAGCAATCTTAAGCAAAAAGAACAAATCTGGAGGTATCAAGTATCCTCACTTCAAATTATATAATAACGCTATAGCGGCCAAAACAGCATGGTACTGGTATAAAAGTGGAGACATAGACCAATGGAACAGAATTGAGAACCCAGAAATAAAACCATCTACCT
>NW_012148330.1:128489-129166 GCF_000956105.1 Propithecus coquereli
TGTGCCCAGCAAGCAAAAATCTACATCATTCATTCAGTTGAAATACATTTATTGAACACCTACTCCATGTTTGTCTTAGTTAGCTTGCACTGCTATCACAAAATAGGATAAGTTGGTACCTTAAACAACAAACATTTATATCACACAGTTTTGGAGGTGTGGAAGTCCAAGATCAAGATGCTGGAAGATTCAGTGTCTAGTGAGGGGCTGCACCCTTGTTCATGGATAGTGCCTTTTCGCTATGTCCTCACATGGTGAAGAGGAGAAGCAATCTCTCTCAGGCTTTTTATAAAGACATTAATCCCATTCATGAGGGATTCACCCTCATGCCCTCATCTAACTCTAATTACCTCCCAAAACACCACCTCCTAATATCATCACATTAGGAAGTAGGGTTTCAACATATACATTTAGGGAGACACAAGCATTCCATCCACAGCAGTGCTTTTCTAGGTTTATACCAGAAGAAGGAGAAAAAACATAAAAAAAAAAAATCAGCGTTCTTCTGGAGCTTACCTTTATGGACAAATATACAATAATGATTAAAATGATAAATATGTAAATATGTGGTATTCTGGGAAGGGATAAATGCTATGGAGAAAAAGAGAAAATATAGAGTTAGGTAAAGGAGATCAGGAGGGTGTGAATGAGATGTTGGCAGCAGGTGGCAGTATGAA
>NW_012148330.1:141676-143035 GCF_000956105.1 Propithecus coquereli
AAATAATACCAAGCTAGCTATATTTCACTATAACAAATTATTCTTTGAAAACCAAAGCAAAGTGAATTAATTTCCAATGTGTTCTCTGTATGTCACTAGGTATCTGTAAACTGGAACTCTTTATGTATTTGACTAAGGCTCTGAATCTGTGCTCTTCGTAATACTAACCTATTCTACTCATCAAAGATAAGTTGAATACCAGGTAACCAATCCATTTATTTTAGTGATGCTCCAAGTTGATGGCTGCATTTCATTCTAATCTATTACATACTAATCAATCCAAGTGATGATTACATATAAAACTTTTTTCGTTTGAATAGTAACTGCTTACTAAAAGTTAGTTATAGACATAACTATATACTGCCTGGCATTTTGCTCTTAAGTTTTCACTCTCTTGTGATAGCATACATTAGTCACTATAAAGAATGTCACTATAAGGTTTTCAATGATTATAGTTAGTATAATATAGCAGAAAGGATAAATCAAATGTCTGGGAGATGGCTTGGGGTTCCATTAATCAATAGTACATGAAAACTACTAAGATGACATTCTGCTTAGGATTGAGAAATGTTGAGTAGTGATGTTCTAGAAGCTCAGAGTTCGGCAAAAGGACATGCTTCAGGAAAGTCTGACACTTTTATTAGGACAAAATAGTGATTTGCAAATAAAAATTCTACCAAGTTTTTCAGGAAAAAAGTGAGGTTTGCAGAAGTTGAGGCAATATAGTCAATAAAGCATGGGGGCCTTGAGGTCAGGAAGCCTAGACTTACATCCCTCCTTTGCAGATCAGGAGACCTATGACTATGGACAAGATTGGCAATATCTCTAAGCCTCAGTTTTCTCAGCCACAATATTGAGATAATAGTAATTTTCTATTTTTTTAGGCCTATTGAGATTTATCAAATGAAATCATAGATATTACACACATTCCACAATGCCTGGAGAATAGGAAGTTATCAATGAATGATAATCATTTAGTATAAAATAGATACAATAAAAATGATCATTATTGTTAATACTATATTTCAGTAAATAATAGTCCATATTCAAAAGTAGGTGTTGTTTTCTTTAAAAGTAAGCACTGAAAGTATCATTTTGAATTTGGATGTAGTAACACTATATAAATTCAGATTTTTTAATAAAAACTATACTTTCGTAGCTGAGGGAAAGACTGGAATACATAATGTGTTTGTACAGAAGCTGTTTTAAAAATAATAATCACTGCAAAGAGTGATGTATCTAATTCTCCTAAGAGGTAATATTCTCTGAAAATAATTGTTAACTGAAAAAGCACAGGTGGCTGAATTAATGTTTAAAAACATATTTTTCCTTAGGAATTATATTATTTATATTAAAAAG
>NW_012148330.1:143085-146831 GCF_000956105.1 Propithecus coquereli
GAGGAGGGAGGAGGGGACGGGTATATGCATACACAAAAAGTGCAATGCGCACCACCCAAAGAATGCACATATTTGAAACTTGGACTGGGGCGGGGGCAAGGGCAACATACGTAACCTAAACATCTGTACCCCCATAATATGCTGAAATAAAAAAAAAAGAAAAAGATCATGGTCATTTAAAATTGTGGAATATTATTTTCATCATCCTAATGACTAAAAGAGGGAACACCAAAATAATGCAGAAATATTTCATAATTTCTAATTGGTGTTTGTGGTAGGAACTCCTGGCTGTCTATCAAAATACCTATTCTACACTGCTTCCTCAGTAAGAGAAACCCAGTACTAAGCTATATACGTTGCCAACAAGTTTATAGACTACATCTGCCAACATCCCTTGCTGATGACTATGTTTATATGACTAAGTTGTAACCAATAAAGATTCTTTAAAAAGAGAGGGTGCATTCTTCTTGTATTTTCCCCAAGATTGATGTACAATGCAGATGCCATGTCTGAAATTCTGGTTACCATCCTGGTCCATGAGGTTGGAGTTTACTCTTTAAAGAGGAAAATGAGGAGAGCTGGAAGTTACAAAAAGCCTAATGAATTTGTGGAGCCTTTATATGTGCCCTTGACTGTATTCCTCCAGATGGCTTTTATTAAAAAGAATACAATTCTTAGCATATAAATAGCTGGAGATTTGGGTTTTCTATCAAAACAGCTGAGCCTAATGCTACATGATAGCATCACGTATGTTTAATTTAGTCACATTTAAGAAATAGGTGAATACAGAATGTGTAGGAAACCCTGTCATACTAGGCTTTCAATTACACAGGACTATTTAAATCAAGCTAAAGTATTGATATTGATTTAGAATTTTTCATAGGATAAAATAGAAGTAGTGGCCTAAATTAGGAAAATTTTTTTAAAAAGTCAAAAAGAAAAAAAACCGTAAAAGAAACAAAAAATCCCCAACGGCCCAACCCGTGCCAGGTACATAGATACCAGCAGTAGCAATCACCATACAAGTGGACCTTTCCTATTGAGAAAAAGCATGTGAAAATAGTATATCTGCTTCAGGCCCAAGCATTTTCCAGAGAATCTTTCACTATAGGCATAATTAGAAACACTTCTTTCTGATGATTCATGCACTTGTGACATTATGTGACATAGTACAGTAGAATGAGTTTTGTCCAATCCTAAGAATACTAAATAGATATACAACTGTGAAGGTTAATCAAGGGGTCTTTAACACCATCCATTTAATCAAATTCTGGAGGAAAAAATGTTTAGACAGCTGCAGGTTCAAGGTTATGAAGCTGTTTAATCTACAGAGTTTCACCAAGCTGATTCATGTGGAACAGGAAGACTATTTGCCTTAGAGATGTGGTACATGCTATGAATCTTCCTGGTGTTCGATAACCATCTTGTATATGGATATCTGAATCTCTGGCAATACCAGGGAAGTTTTCCTCAATAATTCCCATGAATAGATTTTCCATGCTGTTTGCTTTTTCTTCTGCTCCCTCAGTTTTACTTAAAATTAGTATGTTGGCTGGTTTCACATAGTCACATATTTCTCTGAGTGATTGTTCATTCTGTATTCTTTTTCCTGCGTCTTTGACTGACTGCCTTAGTTCGAGGGCCTGTCTTCAAGCTCTGAGATTCTTGCTTCTGCTTGGTCTAGCCTGTTGTTGATGCTTTCTGTTGTATTTTGAAGTGTTCTAAATGACACTTTCATTTCAAGAATTTCTTTTATATCCTTTCTTATGATGTTGAGCTACTTATAAACGTTTTCATTTTTTTTTTTTCATTGATGTTCTGAAACATTTTTTGGTTTTCTTTGTGTTAGTTTTCAACTTTCTCTTCAATCCCATTTATCTTATTTAACATCCACATTTTGAATTCCATTTCTGGCATTTTGATAATTTCATTTTGGTTGGGGTCCCTTGCTGTATATTTATGATCCTTTGGGGGTGTCGAATGCACTTATTTTTTTTTCACATGCAAGAGTTCTTTTACTGGTTTCTTTTCATTTGAAACCTCTTCTCTCAGATCAGGGCAGATAGGTTTGTTGCACACCTGTTCTCCTTCACTTGGGACTCTCCTACTTAGTGAGATGTAATGCAGCTGTTTTGTGTTTTCCCATTCCCCTGTGATTGTCAAAGTCCAAGCCAGTGCTGGATGATCTCTGTGTGGAATGGTGGATTGTTCCCCAGGCTGTCTTTGGAAGCTTGGCCAGGGGGCTAGGTGAGTTTCTCTCCAGGGAGTCTGACGTTGTGGGAGATTGCTCTGCCTTGGTTCCCAGCAGCAGTGGCAGTTGCAGCTAAGCAAGGCTATCTAGGCAGTGGTCATAGGTTTCAGGGCTATAAGCATTCACTCCACCTGGGTCCAGGCATGATGGTGGCTCATGGCTAGAAGTTCCCTGGTAGAGCATTGTACCATAGGGGTGATTCCCACCAGGCAATGGATGGGAACCTTGGGGGTGAAGCTGTGGGCCAGGTGGTAGCAGTGGGGAGCTTCTGAGGAGGAACCCTGGCTCCTGGCACAGTGCAGAAGCCTCAGGAATAGGGCCGCTCTGGACCCGAGAGTTCAGAATGGCATCAGTTGCAGTGACCTGGGAATGGAAGCCAGTGAGTCCCTACAGTGCGCACTCTGCCATGCAATGTTACTGTACAGACTCCAAGCAGCTCCTTGACCAGTCCAGAAGTCTGAGATCATGGTTTGGGCCCCCTCCCAGCCTGGGATATAGTGTCCATGGTGGGGGGGTGTGGAGTCCTTGCATTCTCTCCTGGTCTTTCCCCATGTGTGGATGCCTCCTGGGGGTATCTTCTGATCTTGGTGAGTGCATCACCTCGTCAGTCACCTCTTTCACTCTGATTGTCCCCCATCGCTTCTCTGATGATTAACAATTCTCTCTCCAAGATGCCCCATCCCCATATGTGGGCGTCCACCTGCAACTTTTGATCCCTTCCTTGAGAGCAGCATGCCTGGGCTGCTTCTAGTCCACCATCCTGCCTCCTGCCTTCATTTCCAAACTTTCATCAGAACACACCCTGCCTGTTTTATTTTGTCTAAAAGAAATACAATATCTACATTCTAACTATTTGAAAAGAATATTTGCCTTCAACTCACTGTTTCTCGATAACTTTAAAAACCCCAATTGTGACAAATGGTAATTGAAGGGTAGGGGTTATTGTAAGACTGAGAAAATCCATGAGGAAGTGTAAAAGAAAGAACAAAATATAAATGTATCCAAAAGTGCCCTTCCATTCCCAAGGCAGAGCTGGGGAGGGTAGAGTTGTGGCATGTTTTGTTTTGTTTTGCTTCCAGCTGTAGGATATGAAGGAGAAAGTCAAGGCCAGGTGTGAGAAGCAAGTGGCTCTAGAAGTGAGAGAATTAAGATAAAAAGAGGAAACTGTAGTTACAGAAGTAAGGTCATACATTATAAATCAGATGACTTTAATATCTTTAAGAGATACAAATAAAATCTGTAGTCATTATCAATTGACTAGACTCTTTCAACGAAAGTTTTTATGAGGTTAATTTTGTAGGCTACCATCTAAGATTTTGAGTCTATGGTGCACCTTATGACTGCCTGATTGTACCTTTGATAAAAATCCTCATCCTAGACCTGACGGAGAAGTTAAATTTCACCAAATCAGCCTCAAGATTGAACTCAAATATCAAAGAAGTGAAGAGGAAATTAGTATAATGAATAGATATCTGTACTCCCGGGTTTACTGCAG
>NW_012148330.1:147336-148843 GCF_000956105.1 Propithecus coquereli
TGGAATTAAGCACAAAGTCAGTGTGACATTGCAGGGGTACACTGATACAGAAACTGTATTCTGGGAGTGATAATACAGGTTGAAACTCAGGTGGAGAGTGAGACCTTTGTGGTCTTACATGAGGTCAATAAATTAGGATGTCTGAAATTGGAAATATATATTGAACTAAGTTTTCATGGGCTTTCCCCACCAATAAAAGGATTTTTGTTTGTTTTTGTTTGCATCAGATGTCCATACTTTATCTATCAATACAAGACCAAAAATGTAGCCATAGGGTGGGAGTGGAGGTCACATCTGACCACATCCCACAAAGACTGTAGCATATCTCCTTACCAGGGGTCGGCAAACATTTTGTTTGTCCATAACTGCACCAAGCACTTCAGTGAGGGGAATAGGTTATGGTTCTTGACTTAGCTTACTGGGACCTGACCATGGAAGGAATGGTTCTCCAGAGGAATCTGGTACTTTAGTCACCACCAGGAGAAGGGTGTTATTAGTAAATGGCAGCTTATTACATCTGTATTTTATAAGTAATGGGAAAAATCCCTCAAAGGAAAAGATAAAGGAATTAGAGATATTATTATTCTCAAATATAAATTTCGACTTTAAAAAATCATCTTTATCAAATCAAGAAAAATAAAATTGTTTCTATAGGCAGGCACTGTTATTACTTGTAATGACTACTGGATAATTATTGCGAAGATAGATTCCAACTGAAGGTTTTATAAATCACAGTGTATATGTTTATTTTAAAAACTGTAAGCTCTTTAAGGGTAGTTTATTTTTGTCTCCGTAGTGACTATCATGTTGATTTGTGCACATAAGGGGCTGGTAATCTTTTGATAAAGGAATAAATGGTAATGGGTCATAGTATTTTTTAAGGCATCAGTAGAAATTGTTAAATGAGAGGGCAAAAAGGCAGCTTAAATTAAAACTGTATTCATAAGATTGGAATACTGATTAAATGAGGCAATAAAAAAACAAACAACAAAAATCAGTTTTCTCCAAATGAAAGCTCAAGAGTCCACAGGAAAGTATGATCTGATTAATTCAACTGGAGTCCCTTTTAGGCAGAAATAATTTCAATTGAACATGTTCAGTTATGTTTTATTTAATGGCCTCCAAAAGAGTTCTTTTGATCAAAACCTGAAGTGTTTGAAATTCTCAGCAGTAATTTCTGCTGTGTTGGTGCCTCAGAGGTCACAAAATGACATTGCAGAATCCCTGACATATACTCCTGTCTGTTGCCATAAACATCTCACTTGCAGTGGAAAAGGTAATTAAAAGATTTCTATGACGAGGATGTAGGTGCTTAGAGAAGCGGTCTGAGGCTACACTGCTGAAGGATTTATGAATTAAATTTGCTCACTGTGCCACAGCAAAGGTGACAGCATCTCCAGTTTACAACAGAGTTTTTAATTTAGACATGTTATGCATGGACAGAAACAACAACAGTCATTTCCTTTGTACAAGCCTTATTACTTATAAATCATGACAGCACCATAGC
>NW_012148330.1:151724-152488 GCF_000956105.1 Propithecus coquereli
TAATATGATAAGCCTCAATGATCAAAAATATAAAATACATAGTTATACACATATATGCATACATAAATAATGGCCTCTTATAATTTTGTATAGTTATGTGGAAATGCAATAGAAAACAGAGTCAATATAACTCAAAGAAATAGAAAAGAAGAAAAGATATGCTTTATCAGATATCAAGACTCATTTTAAAGTTGCAGAAATTAAAACAATGTGATATTGATATTGATTCTAGGAGAAACAGACCAATATAATGAAGAGTCCAAATATGTATGCATGCACAATGCACCCATATATAAATACATTGTAAACATGACATTTCAAAGCAGCAAGAAATTATGTTTTGTTTAAATAACTTATTTTTGGACAACTGGCTACCTATAGGGAGAAAAAACAAGGAACCTAAATCTACCTTACCTAATTCATATACATAAATACACACATAAATTGCTCCAAGTATATTGAAAGGAAAAATAATTTTGTTTTTAGAAATAATATTAATATGGTAGAATATATATGTGACTTTGATAGGGAAATATTTCTTAACAAGGTACAAAAACACTAAATACAGGGGGGAATGATACATTGGACTATATTATAAATAAGAACTTAGGTTGTTCAGAAGACACAGAGCAATGGAACTAGATGATTTCAAATGCTGACGTAGAGTATGTATTGAGAATTTATTAATTTAATGGATATCTAAAGTCAATAATAAAATAAATGCTAACCCTGTGTCCAGGCTGAACACTCAATAGACACTTCAC
>NW_012148330.1:162463-167980 GCF_000956105.1 Propithecus coquereli
TAGTGTGCATTGTACCTGTTAGGTGTGAAGTTACCAATCCCCTTCTCCACCCCCCACAACTTGCTTGATTTCTGTTGAGTTTTACTTCCGTATGTGCACATAAGTATTGATCTGTTAGTTTCAATTTAGTGTTGAGTACATGTGGTGTTTGTTTTACCAGTCTTGTGATATGATACTTCACTTAGAAGAATGGTTTCCAGTTCCATCTAGGTTGTTACAAAAGACACTAGATCACCACATTTTTATGGCTGAGTAGTACTCCATGGTATACATATACCACATTTTATTAATCCACTCATGTATTGGTGGGCACTTGGGTTGTTTCCACATTTTTGTGATTGTGAATTATGCTTCTGTAAACAATACATTTTTGAGAGTATTTTTTATAACCCAAATAGTCGAGGTAATTTCCATAGAATTGTGAATAATTTAGTTAAATTATTGTGTATAATTATTGTAAGCAATAAAAATATCTGTTTAGATTTAGCAATATAAGCATCATAAAAGTATTCCTATTGACATTTAATTTTAACTACGTAACAGAATACAAATTGACCAATATATCTATTCAGAGTCAAAATCGTATTTCTTTAAAGCACACCATACTGTTGATACCTATGTAATCATATCAAGTTAGTCATCTTAAAATAGCATTACCTACCTTCCAAAATACATTTCTTTAATTTATTTTTAATTCAATAGCAAATGTTTAAATAGAAGTTGAGGTTGATTGATATTATATTTTAGGATTACATCAGAAATAAAAATATATTTTCTGGGAAATCCTCTAAAACATTAATTGTTTATTTAAGCGCAATATCTCCCAGCTGAGTTACATTTATTGACTAAAGACAGTTAACTATTAAACATTAAAACAATTTTCCCTCAAAAGGTAACTTTCCTCTTTTCTGTAGCATGAAGACAATATATATTATAGATATGTTTTTAAGTCATGCTAACACCAGAAATAATAAAGGTAGATACATTTTAAATATATGATAAACATGCCACAGTTATTCTTATCATGTTATAAGTTATTGTTTGATAAGGATTGCACATAATTATTTTTGAAACACGTTGGTTCCATGTGTTTCTTCCATGTTCTATGAAGGAAATGTAAAATTCTCATTGAGATAAAAATCTCATAATATGCTTTTGTCGAAAAGTATCATAATATATTAGGATAATGTATCTATATTCTAACATATGCATTTTTCAATTATTTATTAAGAACTTGGATTTCAAAATGAACAATCATAAATATAACATATATATAACATAGTTTTTCTCCTAATGTTAGCTAACTTTATTATTTAGACAATATCAATGATAGGACCCTACTAAAACACCTGAGAAATAATTTTCATAATTATGCATCTGCGTGACCAACAATAAATGTTTCAACTTCTCTGGGTATGTTCTTTGATTTTTTTCTATCAAAGATAGAATATGTTAGTACACAATAAGATAATATGTTAGTACACAATAAGTGCTCAAAAATCATAATGATTATTATGCATTGTCAAACTAAATAAATTCGAATGCCACCCAGTGAGTGAAACTACATAAAACAATTAGAAAACATCTAATATTTTATATGTTAACTCTCAGATATTTTAAATTTGAAGACAAATTTTAGTACCTTATTATTTTATCATGTGACATTCCCATGTGGGGGACAATGAATAAATAACATTACACTTTTCCAACATCAATAAGGCTCAAAGCACATCATTTTCTCAATCAGTGCCACTTGCTGTCAATGAACTACATTTAATTAGTAAATGTAGCAATTGCATTTAGCTTGCTTACATCTCTTTATATCCACAGTGTTGCTATTAATTGTTCTTGTTTTAGGCGTGACTCTCTCCATTCTCCTTACTGCTAGTATTGCTATGGAACATGCTACTTTTACAAATATCCTAGTCATTTAAATGAAAATAGGAAGGAAAACTATGGCATTAGATTAATTTTGTTCTTTTTTAATAGAAAAAAAGAACAGCCCCGTTCCACACCACCACATCCCAAATATAGACTTTCTGTGAGCTACATGCTACAATGTATGTACCATCAATATGATCATTTTTAGGTGCAGCAAAAACAGAGCTTCTATTCTAAAAAATAAGAGCTTCAATTATTGGCAACAAATTAACACCTGTGGACATTTTGCAAACATATATAATACTATATTCTGCACAAGAAATTGTACGTGGTATAAAGAAAGAATTATCCTCAAAGCAACTTACAGTTATTCACAATTAATTCAGAGTAAATATCAATGGGTTACGAAGTTCTTTGCTAGACACTAAATTTGCATCATTGACATCATTTTTTTACAGAATGTTAATATACTTAATCTTTGTCCTATATTAAATCAAGATGATGACAATATCAAAATGAATTTGAATGGAGTTTAGACTAGGGGACATGACTTTCTAATGAAAAGAACAAAAATACAGGTCAATAACAACTAGCAAAGTTTGTTAATAAACATGTTAGATAAAATATAGCTATATTTTTACTTGAGCTCATCTGAGGCAATTACATTATATTTATGCTTAACTATCGAAGTTTTTCTCATTGCTGTTTCATAATAAGTCTATGCTTATACAAATGAGTTACATTAATTATACACTACAGTTTTAAATCATTTACTTATTTACATCTGCCACATTCTTCTAAGGCTTTCAATATTTTTTTTCTTTTTTTTAATTTCACAATATTACGGTGGTACACATATTTTGATTACATAAATCGCTTTTATACAGTTTGAGTTAGTCATAGGTGTGCCCTTCACCCAAATAGTGTGCATTGTACCTGTTAGGTGTGAAGTTACCAATCCCCTTCTCCACCCCCCACAACTTGCTTGATTTCTGTTGAGTTTTACTTCCGTATGTTCTATAATGAAAAGGACTTCATAAAATTCATAAAAATTTTAAAGTTAAGACAATGGTTTTCTAAATCAACATAGAAGTATTATGTTCTAACTATATTAAGTTAAAACATCTTTAAACTGTGATGAATTTAATTGAGTAGAGATATTTAAACACACCATGTATAACTTCATTTTTCATTTGACCTAATTACCAAGAGTATGGAATTACAGGATTAGCAGTTGCAAAAACTTAACTCTTCTCTCTTTTTCAATGTTTGAAGAATGAAGCATTGCTGGCTTGACATGTTTATTGGATGCACTTATATCTTATTATTCTTTGGATGCTCAATAAACTTTGATAGTAATACAGATCATTCCTCCATTTCAGTTAAATCAATCTCAAAAGACCTTTCATCTGCCCACTGAAGATCTGATGGAGTTATAAATAAGCTGTTTCACCTAATATCCATCTACTAAAACCTAATATTTGGGAAAATCATCTTTAGTTGAGAGTATCAGGCAATACGCACATTGGAAGAATATAAATTTGTACTCATTCTGATAAATTTAATTAAATATCGACTCAACAGAATAATACTAAAAAGAAATTGTCTCTTTTCAGATGGATTGTCTTTATTCACTTTGAGATGTTAAGTATAAATATTTGCTAAAACATATATAGGAATTTAAAAATAATATTTAAAGCATACTGTTAATTCCTATTATTGTCAACAAAATTCAGTTTCTCCAATTACATACTGAAGACATATTTTATATATGACCCTAAATAAAATCAATATTCATTTTTATTGAATATTAATGATGATCTAAGGATTTCACGTAACATCTTTAAATGATGTATCCTGAACACGTCGATGTCCCGCCCCCCCCGTGTCTTTTTTTCTATCTCTCTCCCTCTGCCTCAGATATATATATACTTTTTTCTTGGATCTTTGTACACACTTTATCACTTATGTCCCAGTAATCGGCCTTTTTGGGTATTCTCTTGCTAGCAGTCCTTCAATGACTCTCTATCACCGAAAACATTAATTCTAATCCCCTAATGAAGGAGACAGCTTTTTCATAGTCTGATTACACCATTATTGTTTCATGGCAACATCTCTACACTATTTATTGGGCTAATTCTAATAGGTAATTTATGTCTCTTCACATGTCCCCTCTGACAGGAAGCAGATCCTGACCCTTCTCACTCTCTTCACATTGACTTAAATGGTACTTTTTCTGGCTTCCATGATACCCTGCCCTTATGTCTATTACTATGTTTACCATACTGGACTTGCTCCCCTCTTGGCTCTTAGCTTATGAGAGAAGTTGCTTTGAAAATCAAAGTACCCTGTTGAAATACTGAGTCAGTGAGTAAATGTTTCATTTCCCTCTTAGGACCTTATAATAGAAAAAGTTACATTATATAGCATTTTATTTAGTGTGTGGCCTGTACACTGCATAGCCACTGAATACATAAGGCATTTCATTCTGCATTGCAATGTAAATGGCAATTTAAACTGTATAAAAAGTGTATGTGTATGTAATTGCTGTGTTATACCTTTTACAGTGCTAATGGAAAAACTGACCAAGTATTAAAATTTATTGACATGAATTGTACCAGATATTTCACCCACTCTACTGATATCTAATTAATGATTTTGATTGGATAAGATTTAATTTAAAATATCCAATGTTAGCCTGTAAATATATACTATTCTCTAGTTACATTGTATTTCAAATAAATGGGAAAGTATTTGATTTACCAGAAACATCATGCAGAGTGTGACAGATTAAAATATTTTGTAACATCTCTTTATATCCACAGTGTTGCTATTAATTGTTCTTGTTTTAGGCGTGACTCTCTCCATTCTCCTTACTGCTAGTATTGCTATGGAACATGCTACTTTTACAAATATCCTAGTCATTTAAATGAAAATAGGAAGGAAAACTATGGCATTAGATTAATTTTGTTCTTTTTTAATAGAAAAAAAGAACAGCCCCGTACCACACCACCACATCCCAAATATAGACTTTCTGTGAGCTACATGCTACAATGTATGTACCATCAATATGATCATTTTTAGGTGCAGCAAAAACAGAGCTTCTATTCTAAAAAATAAGAGCTTCAATTATTGGCAACAAATTAACACCTGTGGACATTTTGCAAACATATATAATACTATATTCTGCACAAGAAATTGTACGTGGTATAAAGAAAGAATTATCCTCAAAGCAACTTACAGTTATTCACAATTAATTCAGAGTAAATATCAATGGGTTACGAAGTTCTTTGCTAGACACTAAATTTGCATCATTGACATCATTTTTTTACAGAATGTTAATATACTTAATCTTTGTCCTATATTAAATCAAGATGATGACAATATCAAAATGAATTTGAATGGAGTTTAGACTAGGGGACATGACTTTCTAATGAAAAGAACAAAAATACAGGTCAATAACAACTAGCAAAGTTTGTTAATAAACATGTTAGATAAAATATAGCTATATTTTTACTTGAGCTCATCTGAGGCAATTACATTATATTTATGCTTAACTATCGAAGTTTTTCTCATTGCTGTTTCATAATAAGTCTATGCTTATACAAATGAGTTACATTAATTATACACTACAGT
>NW_012148330.1:171045-172082 GCF_000956105.1 Propithecus coquereli
TATTGCTGCAAAGTTTGGTCATATGCATCCTCGGCATAGAAAATCATTTGGGATAAAAATGTCTTCAGCTATTGAAAAATATTTTACTGTATCAAGAAGAAACATTTGCACAGCTGTAAGCAGAAAATAATCTTTAATAACAGTGTATATTCACTGTATCAGTGAATCTAAAATAAGCATTGGTCCTCTCCCATTGTTTGGTATACAGTAATAGCACATTTGTGTTACACAGTAGTTAACTGACAATTAAGGCTAAACTGAGATTCCTATAGGTGAGGATTAATTTTATATGTCACATTGACTGGGCTAAGGAATGCCCAGATAGCTGGCAAAACATAATTTTTGACTGTATCTATGAAAAGGTTTCTGGATGAGATCAGCATTTGAATCAGTACACTGGGTGGAGAGGATCTCTCTTACCAATGTGAACTGGCATCATCCAACCTGTTGAAAGCCTGGCTAGAACAAAAAGGCAGAGGAAGAGTGAATTCATTCCCTCTGTTTGTGCTAGGACATGCACATTGTTTTGCCCTTGGACATCAGAGCTCCTGGTTCTGTGCCTTTTTTTTTATTTCAGGAAATTATGGGGATACAAACATTTTGGTTACATGTTATGACTTCGTCACATCCCAACCATGATTTGAGACGTGCCCTTCCCTTGCGACAATGCTCACCGCGGCCATTTCTTGTGAGTTTACCCACCCCCAATCCCCCTACCCTCAAAGAATATTACTACTGTGTGAGCACCTTAGTGTGCCTTTTGACTTAAACTAAATTACACCATCAGTTTGCTATTTCTCCAGCCTGCAGTTGGCAGATGGTTGGACTTCTTGGCCTAATTGTGTGGGACAAAGGCTACAATCTCTGTCTCTAAAAAAAAAAAAAAATCAATATTTGATTAATTCTGTTTCCATGAAGAACTCTGACTATACACTGTTTTTATTTTCTTTATGTAAATGCTAAAAACATAGTAATGTAGCCTGGGCAGAAGAGGTAGTACGCTAGAGTCAATGTTTACTCAAAGCAGATACTAAATT
>NW_012148330.1:172132-173164 GCF_000956105.1 Propithecus coquereli
GTTAATATATATTGCTCCAATAATTGAAGGTGGTATTTGGGACATACTTATACTGAAAAAAAAAAAGAAACTATCCAAAATTCAAATTTATCTGTGCATCCTGGATTGCTATTTGCTAAATTTGACAATTGTAACTATAAGGCACATGAAAATAATGTGCATGAGTATGTAAAAAAAAACCACAAAAGTGATATAATTTTAGCAAAATATTTAACTTTTTTATGTTGCTGTTAATATATATTGCTCCAATAATTGAAGGTGGTTACTGAGATTTTTTAAGCTTTGAAAAATAGAAATAAGAAACATTACTATCTCAAAGCCATAACCAATTTTCTTTCTCTCAAAAGAAACATGATTTTATATGTAACATGTTTTTTCTTCTTTCTGATCCTTGTAAATCCTAGTCTCTATCTGAAATATCAACCACTTATTCATTGTACTTGAGAAAATTATAAGAATTATCATTAATCTTTCTGTTGATGTTAAATTAGAAGTTAAATGTTCCGGTCAAATAATTTGGTGTGTGTATTCATAGTTATAAAAAAAAACTACTCTTTATCATAATCACTGACCATAGGACATAGGTAAATGTAGAGACAAAATGAGAGGACATTTATCAATAAATTATCTCTCACAATACCTGAGCAATGGGCTATGGATGGGGGAAAATGCTCTTTTCAGTCAAAATTTATTTGGTTATTCTGGGGTTTAAATGGTTTTGTACAAATTTTAGAGCTTGTCTTTTCTATTTCTGTGAAAAAATTTTGATAATGATTACATTGCATCTGTAGATTACTTTGAGTACTTATGGGCATTTTAACAATATTAATTCTTCCAATGCATGAACATGAGATATCTTTCCATTTATTTGTGTCTTCTTTGATGCTTTTATCAATATTTTCTTTATAAATGTTTTATAGTTTTCAGTGTACACATCTTTCACCTTCTTGGTTAAATTTATTCCTAAGTTTCTTTTTTTAGGCTATCATAAATGGGATTGTCTTCTTTATTTCTTTTTCAGATAGTTTGCTG
>NW_012148330.1:173685-175870 GCF_000956105.1 Propithecus coquereli
TGATCATTTTGTTTTTGTCCTTTATTTTCTTAATGAGCTGTTTCACATTTATTGATTTGAATAAGTTGAACCAACCTTGCAGCCCAGGGATAAATCTCAGTTGATCAAGGTAAATTATATTTTTAATGTACTGATGAATTTGGTTTTCCAATATTTTTGTAGATAATTTTACATCTATCTTCATTAGGGGTATTAGCCTGCAGGATTTTTTTGTTTTGTTTTGTTTTTATTTCAGGGTATTGTGAGGGTACAAACATTATGGTTACACTTTATGTCTTTGTCTCACCCAAGTGTGGGTTAAAGACATGCCCTTCCCCCCTACAGTGCTCCCTGTGTCCTTTAGTTGCGGATTTACCCCCCCATCCCCCTAATCCCTGGAGAGTATTTCTGCCATGTGAGCACCCTGGTGTTGATCAGTTAGTACAAATTTGATGGAGAGTACAAGTGGAGTCCATTCTTCCAATCTTGTGGTGCCTCACTTTGGATAATGGGCTTAAATTTAATCCAGGAAAGTATAAGAGGTTCTAGATCACTGTTATTTCTTATGATTGAGTAATATTCCATTGTATACATACCAAATTTTACTAATCCACTCATGGATTGACGGGCACTTGGGTTGTTTCCACATCCTTGCAATAGTGAATTGTGTTGCCATAAACATTCGGGTTTAGATGTCTTTATCATAGAATGAATGTTTTGTGCTCTTTTGCAGTTTTCTTTGTGTATAATATCCTTGTTTGACTTTCACTCATGTCCGTACATTTCACTTCTTCTCAACTTTATATGCTAAAGGCTGGAGAACTGGATCATAAAGGACCTTTTTAGACCAGAAAGATTTTACCCCACAGGTGGGTGTGAGGGGACCAGCTAGGTTGGGTGCGATATCTCTGCCTCTAGTGAAGATACAGTAACAGAGTCTCCATGAACCTCTGTGAGCTGAGATTGACGTTGGCAAAGATTTCAGGGATCTTTAGCAGCCATAGCTGTGAGTATTTGCGGTAATAGCAAGGGCTGCTGAGATCTCTTTTTCTTCCACTGCGGAAGTATTGGCTAAGGGGATCTCTCTTTTCATTGGATCTGGTTTGTGGGTGCACTCGCAGTGGAAGTAACACTGGTGTCTAATGTACACCATGCATGGAGTGGACAAAGACCTGGTGTCTTAATCACAGGGACCGAATTTCCAAGGTCCAAGGTGACACACACATTTGTCATCTACAATCTGGTATCTCATAGACTCTCTAATTCAACAAGTTCAAAGCCAAATTCATAATCATTTCTCTGTCACTAGCTCTTTATCCTTTCCTTCCTGATATAGTGATATCTATTGGCTACTCTTTACAATTCTTAGTCATGGGGTGTTTCAGTAAATGAGAATATAATAATCCCAGTTAAAGAACAAAATATTTGACCCAATATTGTCATTCTAGAATCTTTCCCCCTGAAGCTACATTAAGTCATTACTGTAATATTAGAAATCCTACCTTCTTATCCTACCTTCTTATGTTTTATATATTGAACTACTAGCCCTACTGTCACTGCAGTGTCTCAGGGGTCATATTTTATCTGGTATCAAGAATTACAGTACATCTTCATCTACCTAGAGACTCATTCACACATGCACTAGGGTAGAGAGAAATTTTTTTAACATGCAAGTTTTAAAATCATTCAATTATACAGTTTTATAGCAAATTCCTCATTTTTTTGTTAGATGGTAATATGTAATGTTATAAATTTTGTAAGATTTTTTATATTTCCTTATAATTTTTACATGATATATGGATATAATGTTATTTTTAGAATCAGTATTTTATATTAGCATGCCAGAAAATACTATTATATACTTCTTAATTCTACAATGTAATAATATTGTAATATATAAGAACTATTAAACTTTTTCCATTTACCATTTGATGTTTACTATTTAATTTACTTAAAATTTCTTATCTAAGTAAAAGCAAACTCTTTATGCCCAGTATAGGGACCAAATGAAAACTAAAATGGAGATAGTATTTCAGATATATATTAATAGCTTGGAAAAATAGATTGCTAAAATCTGCTTTTCAGAACTGAACTCGAAAATTGCAACTGTCACTTAAAAATTGGTCTGTTTCTTTATTAAAATGATATTTTAAAATATCAAAATGGAGACAGTCTCAAAGCATATTTTCTACAAAATGCATCTAAA
>NW_012148330.1:176550-181778 GCF_000956105.1 Propithecus coquereli
TTCTAAATATTTATGTGATATTAATTATTTTCATAAAATGTAGGCCCCTATAAAGGTGTGGCTCCCAGGCACTCAACTAACTATAGGCCTATCTAAGACAATCACAGTTCTCTTGGATCTTCCATGATCCCTTGGGACTATTTACTCATAAATGCAGAATTTCTAAATTGGATTTAAAGATACTGGATAGCAGTTCTTTGTTCATGCACAATTGACTAATATATACTTTGGACTGTGTCTAGGGTTCTGACTATTCATAAAAAAGCTTTTGGCTTTGTCAGGGTATCAACGTGTATGCATTTACTATGAAATTTTACCAGAGAATCTACATAGAAAACAAAGATTTCAACTTCGTCACACATCTCCGCCAAGTGAACCTAGAAGGGATTGTTCACAGTGATTTAGATTAAGAATTCCAGCTGTTGAAAGGCCAATGGCCTGAACAATTGGACAATCCATTAGCCACTGCCTAAGAACATAAATCAATAATTACAGTACTTCAGAATGTGTGTATCTGCTATGCAACTTATTTTCAGTGCTGTCTCTACTGACAAGGCTGATTCATCATCTCCCAAGATCTGGGAAGCAGTGCTAGTAAAGCAATCCATGAGCTTGGCAACATTTCTGAGGGATGACTGAAAATTTCCTAAAATATCAGGAGGTAGCGATTCATGATTCCTGCCAATGCTGTACTGGGAGACTAGCCAATGTCAGAAGAAGTGATGCCAGGTTGTGGATCTAGGTTTTGTCCTACACTGTGTGCTCCACATCCATTATATTGGAATTCTCATATTCTGGTCACCCCTTTCATTCCACTCTACCCTTTCTGACCACTGTGATAACTCTGCTTAAATAATACTTTGTCAGCACAGCCATTCTTCACAACCCTTTATTCATAAGCAATGTCCCTTTCTTATTACTCCTTAATTCATTATCCTGCCTTATTTTTCTCTATAGTATTTATCAACATATAACATATGATGCATTTATGTACTTTTAAAAATGTATTGTCTGTCTTCAACTAGAATACAGTCTCCTTGAGTATATTGTTATAATTGTTCATTATAATGATCCTAGGTTGTAGAATAGTGCCTGAATTTAGTAAGTGCTTTATGCTTGTGGAATGAATGAAAAAATGAGCCCAAAAGATGGGAGGCATCTTGGCCTCCAAGAGCCCACATAGCTCATAACTGAAATTCATTTTGACACATTTTATTAATCTGATAAAAAGTCACAAATATTTGAGATGCGATATATGCAAAACAATAAGCAAACTGTTTTCTAAGTATTAGTTTTGGTGTTTAGGGGACTCAAGGATAATAGCTTCTACCTGGTCTTGAGTATATTTACCCCAGATAACTGGGACTATACTATCTGAAAAGCCCTCTAGCTTATTTTCTATTTAATAACCCATTTTCTGTAATAAAATCTATAGAGAAAAATACAACATCATACATTTTTTCACAATAACTTCCAGTTAATATGGCACCAGTGTAATGAGTAACTTTGGCATCTGAATTGGGTTTAGGCCACCTTACTGAATTATGATATAATGCCAGATAATTTAAATATCCAGGTGGCTGGGCAAACAGGAAATCAAACTTCTGGCCCTGAAAGAAAAAGCAAATTGCTCTTGACATCCAGCATTAACAGTGACTCATAGGATCACATAAGTTAAATCAATGACTGCATACCAATCAGAAGTAATTAAAAATCATCTTTCAATACATAAATATGCTCAGTCACAGTTATCATCTAATGGCTATAACTTTTTTAATCTATAAATAATTCTATTGATATTCTATAAAAATTCTATTTATATTCTACAAATAATTGCCAGAAACCATGTAACTTTTGTACCAGCCAAACTGAAACCATAATTGGGGTAATGTTGACATTAGATATAACCTACCCCTCTGATATCCTTGTTAGAATTAAAACATTACATATCTTCTCTAAAGCACAGCAATTATAATTTCATATGTATGATTTTTAATGAAGGCAGCCCTGTACTATTTCTTTTTGTTAAGTAAGAATCTTTTCTAGAATCACAAAGAACAAATCCCAGTAACAGTTGAAAGGATGGGGAAAACTTCAACATGAATTCACTTTAGTTTTCTATGTCCAAACTGGACACTTAGTAAAATTCTTCAGTTTCAACTTCCTTCTCCTCAACATCCCTCATCACTGATATAATTTCTGTTTATAAAAGCTCCCCAATTTTTGGAATATTAATGTTTCTCCAAGACACTTGGATTTGGGCATAGAATTACAGTCTCTGCAGAAATATTTTTAGAAGTCATTGATCTGGTGGAACAGAAATAGGGATAAATCGAAAGAGAAAATTTCATTTTCAGTGTTGTTCTTGCTACTGTTCTTGTTATGAAGGGTGTGTGTATAGGTTTGGGGGGTAAGGGTTATAGTTGTTCTTCTTTATGTTGTACAGGCAGAGATTGACTTTGGCATTAAGTTTCTTAGGGCTGCTGTAACAAAGTACTGTAAACTAGGTGGCTCAAAACAACAAGAATGTGTTGTCTTACAGTTCTGGATATTAAAAGTCTGAAATCAAAGAGTCTGCAGCACCACGTTCACTCTGAAACTTCTAATAAAATTCTTTCCGGCCTCTACCTGTCTTCTGGTGGTTTGCTGGCAATCTTTGGCATTTATGGTTTGTAGATAAATCACTCCAATCTTCAGTATTCATCTGGCCTGTGTCTCTGTCTTCATATGCAGTCTTCTTATAAAGACACCAGTCTTATAGGATTAAGGGGCCCGGACTATTCCACTATGATCTCATCTTAATTTAACTGATTGCATCTGCAAAGACCATATTTTCAAAGTAAGTTCACATTCTGGGGTACTTAGGGTTAAGATTTGAACATATTGTTTTTTTAGGGAAAATTCAATACACAGAAACCTCCTTTCTTTGTTTTCCTCAGTTTGGCCTCCTGCTTTCGGGAGAGTATTTGACCATGTGGCTGTGGCCGCCACTGCAGGCGACTCCTCTCTAGCTGCTGTTGCAAGCAGAAGTGAGCACCTTGGACCCCTGGAGTTTCAAAGCTAATGAGGCCTGAGCAGACACTTGTCTCCATCCAGACTAGATGATTGTCATGGTGACTGAGAAAATCCTTTATTACCCCAATTTATTGAACCTTCCCAGCTTTAGATCAGCCTCCATTAAAAATTTCCAGGAAGGTTGAGTAGAAAACAAATATATTTGAATTTCAGTGAGAGCTAAATCATCTTGAATATTTAATCATCTGATCAAGGTGATGAATATAAGTGTGTGGATTTTTTTTCATTAACTTCAAAGAACATTAACTATTTTCCATGGGTAGTGCATCATTACATTCACAAATTGGAACACTGTGACCTTCCTCTTTTACTACTCACTATTACCATTCTTGGGCATCTAACCTCCGAAAGAGTGATATTGTCATGATGGAGGCATCCTCATTGAGCTTCTCCAAAGCCTCTGGTTAAGCCTTATCCAGTTTGTCTGTGTATTTTGTTTAATTTAATCACCAGATTAGCATGCCACCTGCCATGCCTACAAGAAACTGCAAATATATCTTAAGTAATTATTGGTGTATCAGGCGAATGATAGGAATCACTGTAGGTTTCTGGATGTTTATATAAGAGTTTCAGACAATTTCTGCCTTAGACAAATGTTTCTTAAAGAAGACAAAAAGGTGAGTGTCTGAGTTGTGAGAAGGCTGGCTGACTTGTTCCTGCCTATACACGTCTCTGAGAACAGAAATATTCAAATTTAACCATGATGTCTAAAGCTACTGTTTTACTCATTTGTTTATGCTTAACAAACTAAACTCAAATAATAACTTATTATTAATCACGATTCTTTGAGTTGTCTAGGGTCAGTTGTGGAGTTCTTCTGCTGATCTCACTGAGGGTCTTTTATGTAACTCCATTCAGCTGAAAAATTGCTTGGGAGATGGTCTTTCATCTTCAACGTTTTGCTCCATATGGTCTTTAATGGTTGCATAGTCTAGCCTGGCTTCCGTAGGGCTTCTCTGCTAGGTTTCACAACAGTGTTCTCTTCTGCCACATTATATCCAGCAAAACCAGATGCAATTTGGTCCCAAATCAAGAAGAAGATGAATAGACTCATCTCATATGTGAGCAGTTGTGTGAGCAAAAAGGATGGGAAGAATTATTAGCTGCCAAATGTAGAGACTACTTACCTCAGTAACAAATATCTGCTCTTCAATATTGCTACTGATTCTTCCTTTCAAAATATTGTGATATTTTCTCTGTCAGTAAAGGTCTTATCAAAAGAGTGAAACCACAGAATCACTTGCACAGGGGGAGTTTGTATTAAAAAGTATAACTAACAGGGGATTGGAGTAATGAGGGATTGACTAGGTAGAAAATAACCCTAAAAATGATAGAACTAGAAGATAAAGGACATCTTATACTGTTAGAATTGAGTAAAGGTGCCCAAAGAAGAGACACCCTTCTCCCCAAACCTGAGAGGCAGAACATGATGGCAGCTTCAAAGGAAAGAAGCATTCTATTTTTAATCACTTCCACTGTGGCAGAAATTATGCACATTGATGTTACATAAATACAAAATATTTTCCTTGTTCAAGTCACTGAAAAAAGGTTTTTTTTCCTATTAAAAATTAGAAATATTAAAATAGCAAATATTTTCTGGTCAGTCACCAAGCTGTATATATTTTCATTTCCCCTACATTATTAAAATATGTACAAATTATCTCTCCATGGTTGAAATGTCCAGAGGTCTTTGCAGTATCTTATGTTAGGAAAAATAATGACAAGTTTCATCTCATTTTTCCTAGAAGGAAAAATTATTACAGAGCCAATCCCCCACAACCCTTGGGCTTAGAGACTGTATTTTCCAAGCAAGTGCATAAAAGGCTTATGACATGTTAATACACAGTTGTCTTGGAGAGTTTTTGAATGAAAATTGGTGTGTAGCCTTCTCATATAAATGTAAAAGATGTAAAAGTAGTATCTCTAGTAAATCCAAAAATTATGGACTTTTTGGATACATAACTTTTGCTGTAAAATATCTCTATGTTTTAAAACATATAAATTAACAAATTTCATTGTTAGTAGAAAGGCTTTATTTTCATGACCTCAGATTATAAATAATATGTTGACATTCAGATTTTTACCCAAAGGACATATAGACGTCACTGTTTGACACTTACAATTTTATCTTTATTCTGCTAATTATATGGGTA
>NW_012148330.1:182578-185591 GCF_000956105.1 Propithecus coquereli
CCCCTTTTGAAACACATCTTTATTAATCAAAATAGGAATCATTACAATCAACACATTTTTGCCAAGGAGAAATAAGTTTGTTTATTCTTGTAGCATAAAAATCTGTGCTTCAGAATTTGTAGAACTCCTGGAAAGCATTTTCTGCATCTTGCTTGTTGTAGAAGCGTTTTCTTTGCAAAAAGTTGTTGAGATGCTTGAAGAAATGGTAGTCAATTGGCGAGAGGTCAGGTGAATACAGAGGATGAGGCAAAACTTTGTAGACCCATTCTTTCAACTTCTGAAGCACTGGTTGTGCCACACGTGGTCAGGCGTTGTAGTGGAGGAGAATTGGGCCCTTTCTGTTGACCGTTGTTGGCTGCACGCATTGATTGCAGTTTTCAGTGTATCTCATCGATTTGCTGAGTATACTTCTCACATGCAATGGTTCGCCGAGATTCAGAAAGCTGTAGTGGGTCAGACCGGCAGCAGACCACCAAACAGTGACCATGACCTTATTTTGGTGCAAATTTGACTTTGGGAAGTGCTTTGGAGCTGCTTCTCCACCCAACCACCGAGCTGGTTGTCACCGGTTGTCATACGAAATCCAATTTCATTGCCTGTCACAATCTGATGGAGAAATGGTTCAATGCTGTTGCATACAAGAAGACAACACTTCAAAATGAGGATTTTTTTTGATTTTCAGTGAGCTCATGAGGCACCCAGTTATCAAGCTTTTTCACCTTTCCAATTTGCTTCAAATGCCAAACAACCATAGAATGGTTGAGGTTGAGTGCTTTGGCAACTTCTTGTGTACTTGTAAGAGGATCAGCTTCGAAAATTGCTCTCAATTGGTCATTGTCAACTTTTAATGGCCAGCCACTGTGCTCCTCATCTTCAAGGCTCTCATCTCCTATGCAAAACTCCTTGAACCACCACTGCACTGTACGTTCATTGGCAGTTCCTGGGCCAAATGCATTGATGTTGTGCATTCTCTCTGCTGCTTTATGACCCATTTTGAACTTGAATAAGAAAATCACTCAAATTTGCTTTTTGTCTAACATCATTGCCACAATCTAAAATAAATATAAAATAAACAGCAAGGAATAAGTCATTAGCAAAAAAATAAATCAATAAATAAAGCAAGAAATGTGCACTAAAATGATGTATAATTCTGCAAATGCAATTCTGAGGGGAATAAAAAAGAAACAGAGTGGGAGTTGTATTTTGTATTGTCTTTGTTTCTTTTGTACAGTTTCAGAACATAACTACATTTATTTAAGAATGTATTCCAATATCAAACATCAAATTTCAACAATGCTAAAACCACAATTACTTTTGCACCAACCTAACAGAAAAGGTAAATGAAAATGTTTTAAATACAATGTACCAGAAATTGATAAAGGAATTAAACTGACTTAATGTAGTTTGTGCTAAAAAATACATTTTCTATGAAGAGTCATCAATTCTACAGAAAATGAGAGGCTTCTAATTGAAATATTTGATTTCATAAACAAAGAATCAAAATGATCATTAAAAAAATCAAGATTAAAATATCCATGCATGGCAGTGCTGACAGAATGAGGTTGACATGGCAGAGCCAACATTTCCAACATTTCCAACATTTCCTGTGTTCAACTAGAAAGACACTGTTCAGGGAACAGTTAGATTGCAACCAGCTAGAGAGAAACCAGGATGTTAAATTTGGCTATGCTTGCAAAGACACATTCAGGAAAATAAAGAAGCAATTATCAGTGAGCTAAGTTTCAGGCTTCTTTTGCTGACTGTTTTTGTATTCACATAATGAATGAACAGTATTGTCAAGAGCATTTTAAAGTGCCTTAGGATAGGATTGGCATTCAGCCAAGAAATTCTGCAAATGCAATTCTGAGGGAAATAAAAAAGAAACAGAGTGGGAGTTGTATTTTGTATTGCCTTTGTTTCTTTTGTACAGTTTCAAAATACATTTACAAATCAGTTTCTGCAGCAATAAGGCTCAGATCCAGGATTTTCTCTTGAAAAGAACATGAGTGTCTAAGGCTAGAGGTAGAGAACGATCTCCAATGGCTGGTGTAAAATGCACAGAACAGCCCATAAGTTATATTTTTCTCAAGTCTGACAACTTGCATAGAATTACATTGGTACAGAACTAACCAGAACCACACTCATGTCAAAGATGCTTCTTATTTCCCAAATTTGTGAACCTAATCATGACAGTACTAGAATCTGGTGGATCTCACTAAGTGCACTTTTAGAGAATAGATACATGCAGTCTTAAAAGTGAACACACAGAGCAGAGCAGTGTCTGTGTTGGTGATGGCACAAAAGATTGAAACTCAAGACATCCAGAGCTCAGAAATCTGCAGACAAAGAAAGGAGAAAGTGAAGAAAAAGAGTAGATGACTGCATTTTTTGGATCAAGAATGAAGGATCTACTAATGCAATGGATGGACAAGAAGCTTAAGAAGATGCATTGATGGAGAAAGGATCTCTGTGTAAAAACTAGCAGATGGTGTTTGATAGATAGCAATAGTATGATGACATTAAGGTGAAGTGCATTGCTCAGGATTACAGGGAATAATTTTTATGGGAACCTAATATGTACTCTCAGGTGAAATTTCCTGGTATCTACATAAATAATACCTAATAGCACATGTATTCTATTTTTCAAATTACCTGTTCCTGTGGAGATTGTGTTTTTACTATAAAGCACAGCCTCTTTGAAGAACACTATCATACTTAGGCAAGACCCTGAGTTGTAGACAGAGAGACAAGCTGGGAAACACAGGCCCTGGACATGCTCAACATCAGCTTATCAAAAATGTACATTTTTGCCAAGGCCTGAAAAGGGGATTATAGCCCTTAAGAAATTGAGAAGAAAACTTCCAAGGTTAAAAGTCCTTAGAAAGTGGGAGCTAAATGTAACTAATATTTTATACAAGAAAGAGAATACATGATATTTTTATATACAAGTCCATTTTCAAAAGGTAAAGAAAATCTGTATGATTCTCCTGCCCCCCCAAAAAAGAAAGAAAAT
>NW_012148330.1:187794-191066 GCF_000956105.1 Propithecus coquereli
TTTACAACAGTCTAACCTGGATATGAAATACCATAATGTTTTTGTATCTTTATCTCATTTACGCTTTCCATGATGATATAATAATGGGTATCCTATTTAAGAGAGAGGCTTTGCAGTCATGCTGCCTGACACTGTGTCCACCAACCAAGTTGCTATAGGTCCTTAGGAAAGGATAGATAATCATACTAACTACTTCATTTGTTTATTGACTGAAATAGTAAATAAACATAAAATATTATTAGAAAATATATACCAAGCATATTGCAATAATAATTGGTTATTATTTGATCATTATTATTAATATTAACTAGTGATAGGAAGCACCTTGTTATCGGTAGAGAAAGTGTATAATCAAAGAGTACACTCAAATTCAACGTGAAATTCAACTTTCTTGACAGGTATTATTGTGAATCCCTATAATTTTATGTTGCTTCAGCATCCATTTTGAATATAGGTTTAACTTTCTGGCACCAGAGGCAGGGCATAGTCGCCGCTGACACAATTTGCAGTTCTCTGCCTCCTCCCAGTTGTTCAGTGTGGTCGATCCAGATATCTGCTTTATACAACCACCTCCTGGTGACCATCTCCCCATGCAGCAGCTGCACGTAACCTACTTGCCTCACCCCACTGACCCATGCACTGCATGTGGACTGAGCAGAAGTGCTTCAGTGACCATCTTGCAGTCACAGCTTCACTCCAGGGCTGTGGTCAGTCCCCAACCCGCTGAACCTGGCCGCAGAGCTCCACCGCCCCCACCCCACTACCCCCATGGAAAAATTGTCTTCCATAAAACCTGTCCCTGGTGCCAAAAAGGTTAGGGACAGCTGCTCCACGAAACTCGTGCCTGCTTGTTCCAAATCTACCAATTAGAACTCCCCGAGGGAAACTTGCTTGGATCACACCCCAGAACCCAATAAAGGTTTTGGCCGACAGTTCCTGCATTCTCTCTCTTTCTCCCCACCCAGTGGGTCTTGGACAGCTCCCCCACTCTCCTTGGCCCTGTGAGATGTGCTGCTATCTTCTCTCTATCTGCAAGTAACAAACTGCTTCTGTTGTTTATGTGTTTTGTTGAGTTGCCTCCTATGTAACTCACCTAACCAACACACCTGAACACAGCTTCCTTCCTCATCTGGCCTCTTCTAGAGAGCAGCTATCTGGTAGAAGTAAACTGGGCACAGGCCAGCCTCAGGGCATCTATCAGTATCAACAAGTTTCCTGTCAGAAGGACATCTGGTCGTGGGTTAGACACTTAGGTACTATGCCATCCACCGGGATAATGAAGCATCCCATAACAGGAACATTGTAAACAACGACGACCATGTCCCTGGAACCAGGTCAGGGTAGCGGTAGAGTTTATAGCTACTCTCCAGACAAAAATGTCAAGACCAAATTAGAAAAAAATATAACAGTATTATCCTAAATTCTTGATATTAATATACTTAATATGTGGTTATTGTTAACATTTTAGCATATTTTTATCTTACCTGTTCTCTATGAATTTCTACATGTAAATTTATGCATTTAACAAAACGTGAATGAGAAGTGATTTCTTTTTAAGATGTAAAATATTTATATTCATGACTATTTTCAATCATATATATTTTTCTTAACATTGTATTAATGCAAAATGTATTTTTTATTAGATCTTAGTAAATATTTTAAATATTCTGCGTTTGAATTCCTGACATTCAGATGCAAGTCCTTTTTGTGGAAAAGAATACTTTTTCACTTTAAACAAGTCACTAAAAATGTTATTAAGATTTGTATGAAGTATTCCCTCAAATTCAACATAATTAAATTTAGAAAACAAGACAGGGATGTCTCCAACCTATTGGTATTTAATTTAAATCCAGCAAAGTGCATTTTGAAATAGTACTCATTTCCACACTATGTTACACACACAGATTTATGCTTTGCTGATACTATGACATTTAGGTTGCCATTTCCCCTCACTGTTTAAAGATAATTGATAAACATCAGAACCGAAAAAAATGTTTTTTTTACAGATAACAATGGAAATCTTAAACATAAATTGATGAATGTGCTTGAATAGAATATGCATAAACCATGAGATTCCAAGTACAATTTACTTATCTCAATATTTGGAAATGCTATTATAGCAAATTCTATTCTTGCTAAGCAAAGAAAGCCTTTCTCTCAAGTCTAACTTTGCAGTGAAGTAGAAGGAAAATCAGTCAATATATATCCATCTGCTGATGAACATGAAATTGACTTATGAACAGTGCATTGCCCATCAATTGGGTTCAGATTGTCATTAATGGAAATAAGTGGATGTGGAGAGAGTAGACCCCTGTGGAGATTTTCTTTAGCATATTTTCCAGTGAATACACACCTGCAAAAATTTCTCACTGTTCAGATTTATGCTAAAGTATAATGAAATGCTTGGAAATGCCAGTGTGTTGCTACATAAGGACATAAGCTTGATTGATGTATTTCATCTCTAAGATTTTCAAAATTAGAAATAAAATATTTATATATTGATATTGCCTAACTGAGATCTAATTTCAAACTCTCATACCACTCATCACTGTTCATACATAATTTGTCAGCTGTTCATAATCATTACAATTCCTCTGTTGTGACCTGGGATATACATTTAGGTTCAAACTAACATAAAGAAAACAGTAATACCCTGGTAGCACTTCAATCAGCTTTCTGGAAAGTCTTGCCCTTCAAAGTGTTATAAATAATCTTTCAAATCCAAAGAACTAATGTCCACTTGAGAATGTAAACTAGTTGTCTTGGCTACCAAGTGCCAAATACCATGTGCTTAGAAATCACACTATCACTATGTTTCAAAAGAAATCTACAGTAGAAAGTAGCTTCCTCCCTCATTTGTGCACTTGTTCATTGTCAAATAGGTTTAACTTTGGTACCTTACAGAGAAACCTTAGAAAAACTATTTTATTATTTTTGTCAATCAAAATTTGTAGTTTCCCCTCTGAAAGAGTCATGAGTGAGCCCATGGGTCATGAATGGTAAGATAATTTCAGTTATAAACAATGTGATCAAAGAATGATTTATCAGCTCTAGAATTAACCCATTTCCTTTAGAGTAAGCTTGCTTTGTTCAAACTCTTGCTTTAGGAAAAGTTATTAACTAGGATGTACCTTGCTTTTATACAAGAAACAGTCTTTTATGGGTCTGTTCCACAAATTATTCAGATATGCAAGTATCATTTTGCTTTGTTTTTAAACAAAATAAGCATAGCTTGAAATTATTGCTAAAGCTAAACCAACGTTCCACACTGT